>NC_134781.1:41541145-41546145 GCF_046742065.1 Oratosquilla oratoria | reverse complement strand
CCTAGGACGTCCCCTCATGTTCACTCCCTCCACATCTGCCTTCCATACCTCTTTTACTAGTTTTTCTTCACTCATTCTTTCCATGTGTCCAAACCATCCTAATACTCTTTCATCAACCCCATCTCCCAACCCCCCTTTCCATCCCCGTCCTCCTCCTCATCTCCTCATTTCTCACTCTATCTAGCCTAGTAACCCCCATCATACTTCTCAGACACCTCATCTCAAACACATTCAAACTCCTTTTCTCTTCCTCATTTATGTTCCATATTTCTGCCCCATACAGTGCTGTTGGCACAATCACTCCTTCATACAGTCTCCTCTTAGCATCCATTCCCAAATGTCTATTCCTCATTACACTCTTCAATCCACCAAGGCATTTACTCGCTTCTCTCAATCTACATTCTACCTCCACCTTCACTTCACCTTTTCCTGCCACATTTGCACCCAAGTATCTAAAACTATCCACTTCCTCCAGTCGCTCTCCCTTAATGCTCACTTCCAGCCTACTGCCACTTTCACCCCTTGTACATCTCATCACCTTACTTTTACCCACATTTATCTTTAGCTTTCTTCTATCACATACTCTCCCAAACTCTGTCACCAACTTCCTCAATCCCTCCTTTGATCCTGCCACAAGCGCAGTGTCGTCATCAAACAACAGCTGGCTCACCTCCCACTTTTCTCCATTTTCTTTAAGCATCTCCAATCCCTGACCCACTATCCTTGCAATTACCTCTCGCACTACCCCATTCATGTATAAGTTGAACAGCCAGGGCGACATAACGCATCCTTGATGAAGTCCCACCTTTACCTCGAACCACTCACTCTCTCCATTTCTAATCCTGACATAAGCTCTACTACTCTCATAAAAACTCTTGACAGCTCCTAGAAGCTTTCCTCCTATCCCATATATCTGCATAACCTTCCACAGTGCCTTTCTGTCTACCCTATCATAAGCCTTTTCCAGATCCATAAAAGCCCAAAAAACATCCTTCTCCGTTCCTATAGCTTTCTCACATATTTGTCTTACCACAAAGATCTGATCTACACAACCTCTACCCGTCCTAAATTCACACTGTTCCTCACCAATTACTCCCTCTGTTCCTCTCCTAATCCTCTCAATCAAGATCCTCCCATAAGCCTTCCCAACTACACTTAACAAGTTAATCCCTCTGAAACTACTACAATCACACTTGTCCCTTTTCCTTTGTAAAGAGGAACTATACAGGCACACCTCCAGTCATCCGGCACTCTACCCTCTCTCCAGCAAACATTAAATAACCTCACCAGCCAGTCCATCATCACTGTACCTCCTTTTTTTTTGTAGACATTCTGCATGGCATCAATCCAGACCAGGTGCCTTACCTGCTTTCATCATCTAAACAACTGCCTTCTCTTCATCCTTCCTTGAATAAATACATACATATACCAAGGCTTTTTCTCCCTTACAAGGGAGGTAGCCAAATAGGAAAAGGCATAAAATCATTTCCACCCATTCCATCCCTGAATACACTCCACACCCCTCCACCCTCCCTCTTATCTTAGCACCTCCTGGATGACGGGTCATCCCTGCACCTTGTCCACTGCCCTGGATCAGAAGCAGTGTCGCAAGACACAGCACATCCACAGCAAGGCCGCTTCATTAAATCGGCGACCCCCCTCTCCGTCCCCTCATTGCATAAAAGGAGAAGACGGGGAGAAATTCCTTCGGGCTGCGTCAAATTTTGCTCACACATACTACCTCACCCCCCATCCCCCCGCCCATTCCACCTCATCCAATCACAACATCATCCATATACAACCATTCTACATTCACCCCTGTCTTCTGTCCTCTCCAGTCCTTCCTCAACAGACATTCCCCTCTTCCCCAAAGCCCCCTTCACCCCATCCATCCACCTCATCCTAGGACGTCCCCTCATGTTCACTCCCTCCACATCTGCCTTCCACACAAAGGATTACAAAGGATTACAAAGGCAAAGCATGCCGACAGGAGACCTTTTGATCCATATCTAGGTCGGATGCAAAAAAAAAAAAAAAAAAAAAAAAAAAAAAAAAAAAAAAAAAAAAAAAAAAAAAAAAAAAAAAAAAAAAAAAAAAAAAAAAAAATCATATTAATAATAAATTAAAACTATAACAATGTAAATAACAATTAAAATACATAAATAAATGCATTGGTATAGTTGAATAACAAACAAACAGGTAAATAGTAAATGATAATAAATTGACATATAACTAATAATAAATGAAAATCAGACAGACAAATTATAACAAAACAAAAACAAATAATATAACATAAATTATAATAATTACAGCATCTTACTTAGGTATTTATCTAAATGATTCTTAAAGCTTCGAACTGAACTACATTGCACTACCTGTGCAGGAAGTTTATTCCATTCATTAACTACACGGTTGGCAAAGTTGTTTCTTTTACTAGTCTTTCTTCACTCATTCTTTCCATGTGTCCAAACCATCCTAATATTCTTTCATCAACCCTATCTCCCAGCTCCTTTTCCACCCCTGTTCTCCTCCTCACCTCCTCGTTTCTCACTCTATCCAGCCTAGTAACCCCCATCATACTTCTCAGACACCTCATCTCAAACACATTCAAACTCCTTCTCTCTTCCTCTCTTATGTTCCATGTTTCTGCCCCATACAGTGCTGTTGGCACAATCACTCCTTCATACAGTCTCCTCTTAGCATCCATTCCCAAATGTCTATTCCTCATTACACTCTTTAATCCACCAAGGCATTTACTCACTTCTCTCAATCTACATTCTACCTCCACCTTCACTTCACCTTTTCCTGCCACATTTGCACCCAAGTATCTAAAACTATCCACTTCCTCCAGTCGCTCTCCCTTAATGCTCACTTCCAGTCTACTGCCACTTTCACCCCTTGTACATCTCATCACCTTACTTTTACCCACATTTATCTTTAGCTTTCTTCTATCACATACTCTCCCAAACTCTGTCACCAACTTCCTCAATCCCTCCTCCGATCCTACCATAAGCGCAGTATCGTCAGCAAACAACAGCTGGCTCACCTGCCACTTTTCTCCATTTTCTTTAAGCATCTCCAATCCCTGACCCACTACCCTTGCATTTACCTCTCGCACCACCCCATCCATGTATAAGTTGAACAGCCAGGGCGACATAACGCATCCTTAACGAAGTCCCACCTTTACTTCGAACCACTCACTCTCTCCATTTCTAATCCTGACATAAGCTCTACTACATACATATACCAAGGCTTTTTCCCCCTTTCAAGGGAGGTAGCCAAAAAGGGAAAGGCATAAAAACACTCCCACCCATTTCATCCCTAAATACACTCCACACCCCTCCCACCCTCCCTCTCATCTGAGCACCTCCTGGATGACGGGTCATCCCTGCACCTTGCCCACCGCCCTGGGTCAGAAGCAGTGTCGCAAGACACAGCACATCCACAGCAAGGCCGCTTCATTTAATCGGCGACCCCCCCCTCTCCGTCCCTCCTTGCATATAAGGAGAGGACGGGGAGAAATCCCTTCGGGCTGCGTCAAAATTTACTCGCACATACTACCCCCATTCCTCCTCATGCAAACACAACATCATCCATATACAACCATTCTCCACTCACCTCTGTCTTCCGTCCTCTCCCTTCCTTCCTCAACAGACATTCCCCTCTTCCCCAAAGCCCCCTTCACCCCATCCATCCACCTCATCCTAGGACGTCCCCTCATGTTCACTCCCTCCACATCTGCCTTCCATACCTCTTTTACTAGTCTTTCTTCACTCATTCTTTCCATGTGTCCAAACCATCCTAATATTCTTTCATCAACCCTATCTCCCAGCTCCTTTTCCACCCCTGTTCTCCTCCTCACCTCCTCATTTCTCACTCTATCCAGCCTAGTAACCCCCACCATACTTCTCAGACACCTCATCTCAAACACATTCAAACTCCTTCTCTCTTCTTCTCTTATGTTCCACGTTTCTGCTCTACTACTCTCATAAAAACTCTTGACAGCTCCCAGAAGCTTTCCTCTTATCCCGTATATCTGCATAACTTCCCACAGTGCCTTTCTGTCTACCCTATCATAAGCCTTTTCCAGATCCATATAAGCCCAAAAAAACATCCTTCCCCTTTCCTATAGCTTTCTCACATATTTGTCTTACCACAAAGATCTGATCTATACAACCTCTACCTGTCCTAAATCCACACTATTCCTCACCAATTACTCCTTCTGTTCCTCTCCTAATCCTCTCAATCAAGATCCTCCCATAAGCCTTCCCAACTACACTTAACAAACTAATCCCTCTGAAACTACTACATTCACACTTGTCCCCTTTTCTCTTGTAAAGAGGAACTGTACTGGAACTCCTCCAGTCCTCCGGCACTCTGCCCTCTCTCCAGCAAAAATTAAATAACCTCACCAGCCAGTCCACTATCACTGTACCTCCTTTTTTCAGACATTCTGCATGGCATTCATCCAGACCAGGTGCCTTACCTGCTTTCATCATCTTAACAACTGCCTTCACCTCATTCTCCTCACTCATCACTCTCATTTTCTTCGCATTTCCCACTGCAACTATCTTTCCTTCCCTATCCTCCTTCACATTTAGCAACTTCCTAAAATATTCTGCCCATCTCCCCCTTACTGCCTTCTCTTCCATTATCATCTCTCCATCTGCACCTTTTACCTTTTCTTCTCTACTTGATTCGCCTCCTCTTCCTCTCTTAATTTCTTTCCAAAACATCTTTTTATTACTTTCAAAATTTTCTGTCATACTCTTACCCCATTTCACATCTGCTCTCCTCTTTGCCTCCTTTACCTTTTGCTTTACTTCTCTTTTCTTTTCTTTGTACCTCTCATATGACTCCCTCGTCCTATTTTGTAACTAATCCGTGAAAGCTAGCTTCTTCTCTTCTACAACCTTCTTTGTTTCCTTATCCCACCATTCACTACCCTTTCTTCTATTTCCCCCTGTCCTTCTTGTTCCACACACCATCCTTGCACACTT
>NC_134781.1:41516145-41536145 GCF_046742065.1 Oratosquilla oratoria | reverse complement strand
ACTCAATCTGACCCACACCCCCTCCCCGCCATGCAAGATGTCTTACAAACCATCGGTATTGGAAATTCAGTTTTTTCCACAATTGACCTTAAGTCAGCCTTCTGGCAGGTCGAGCTCACCGATGAATCTAAACCCGTAACTGCATTCTCCACTGACAAGGGACATTTCCATTTCGAGCGTATGCCCTTTGGCCTTAAGAATGCCCCCTCAACCCAACAAAGGTTGATGACCCGCATTTTCAGCGACATGATAGGAATCTCATTATTCGTCTACTTAGACGACCTCATCATCTATAGTCCCACACAAACTGACCACCTTCACACACTAGAGATTGTCCTAAAAAGACTAAAAAACACAGGATTGAAAATCCAACTAGGAAAGTGTAAATTCCTACAGACGGAACTCACCTTCCTAGGCCATAAGGTAGATAGCCAAGGCATCCATACCACCACAGATAAGATAGATACCATAAACAAATTCCCAACCCCCAGAAACGCAGATGAAACTAGAAGTTTCGTAGGACTAGCATCTTACTACAGACATTTCATACACAAATTTGCAGAAATTGCATCCCCTCTCACCAAATTCACAAGAAAAGGCGAGCCTTTCAAATGATCTGAAGAGGAACAGACAAGTTTCAACACCCTTAAACATGCTCTTACCACAGCCCCTGTCCTTACCTTTCCTGACATGAAGAAAGAATTCCTTCTTTACACCGACGCCTCCTCTAAAGGAATAGGCGCAGTCTTACAGCAGAAAGATGAAAACGGGAAAGAGCACCCCATAGCCTACGCAAGTAGAGTACTGAATAAGCCTGAAAGTAACTATTCAACTACCCACAAAGAAGGACTTGCATTGATATGGGGCTTGAAACATTTTAAATATCTTATACTAGGGTATAAGATCACAATCTTTACAGACCATCAACCCCTAGTCTACCTCTTTAACACTAAAGACTTACATGGCAGAATTGCCAGGTGGAAAACCACCCTATTGGACTTCGATCCAATAATAACATATCTAGCGGGAAAAGCTAACATAGTAGCTGACTCTTTAAGCAGACAAACTCACGTCTCATCACTAACACAAACAACATGCATTCCGATGCAAGAACTTAGAAATGAAACAGACAATGACCCGACATGGTCTCAAATAAAACAGCATCTCCTTTCAAGAACTCCCTTACACTCCCGACCACCTGTCCCTATAGACGAACTCAAACTGGTCGACGGAATCATAAGGAGAACCACTAATGACAGGGAAGTAACTGTCGTTCCCAGAGTCCAAGTTCCCAAGGTCCTACACATATTGCACGACAGTGCAATGGGAGGCCACTCAGGCAGAGATAAGACACTGAACACTGCTAGGCACTCCTTCTACTGGGTCAACATGAAAAAAGATATAACCACACACATAGACTCATGTGTAACTTGCAACCAATTCAGAGGACCTGACCCCAAAATACTCAATATCAAAGACATCCCGCTCCCTGCTGAGCCATGGGAAACACTTGGCATTGACTTACTGAAAATGCCAACGAGCCATCAAGGTTCCAATTATGTACTCACGGCAGTCGATTATCTGTCCAAATACACCATCCTAGTCCCATTACAAGACAAAACAGCAGAGACTGTAGCCAAAGCCTTAGTTAACAATATATTCTGCAGATACAACATTCCCACACGAATGTTATCTGACAACGGGTCAGAATTAAAAAACGAGGTAATGCGCGAAATAGCACATCTTTACAATGTAGATCAAACTTTCGCAACTGCCTACCACCCACAAGGGAATGGACTAACAGAGCGCACCAATCGCAAAGTGCTTGAAGTCCTCAGACCTTTGGTCAACGATCTCATGGACAGTTGGGAAGATTGGCTACCACAGGTACAAGCCAGTATCAACAGCACAGTCAACTCCGCAACAAAGATGTCTCCCCATAAGATCATTTTTGGCCAAAGAATGCGCCTTCCCTACCAAATCTTCAACCCCCCCCTTATACAATCTAGATAATCTCACCCAATGCCTAAAAAGAGGAATGCAAACCATTTATAAGCAAGTCAGAGAAAACCTCAAGGTAGCCCAAAAAAGAACAAAAACAAAACAACACAGACGTTCATCTCCACTTGACATAACACTTGGAGACACAGTCATGGTCAAAGACTCAAGCAGGACTAACAAACTCAAACTCAAGTTCCTAGGCCCCTTCACAGTCACAAGCTCACTCCCTAACAATGTTTTCCTACTAACAGATCCTTCCGATCACACAACCGTAACCATACATGGAGAGAAATTGAGAAAAGTTCAACTCAACCTCGACCCAACTCCACCCCCCACCTACAACCCACCTACCGCACTCACACATAACTCACCCAAGCGCAAGTCCCATCCCATGACTCTGCGTCGACGCAACTAAACATGCACTCTAGCTCTCGCCCCTGAAGATGCAGGACGTCATGTATCTCTCAGTGGAGGTTAAAATGGCCCATTTCCAATAAGAACTCCCTTCCGCATATCTAGTGAAACTTCTCCACTTCCTTCCGACCAATATAACCTTAGCGAGAGTCAGATAGACATATCCTCATTCACTAAGACATAACCTTCATCCTCCAGAATGAAATACAACACTACTACCCCATCCTAGCATCAACTATCTTTCAAGAATTTATTCTTATCAACATACCTATGGACCCGATCAAGAGATTCTCCCTTTGGGAAATTTATCCCTTCCCCTACCCCTATCAAAACCGCACAATGACCCTCAACCTACCAACCTCCACCATCCTAAAATCAACTGATGGACAGTGGATCACACTAACCTTACCAGAAACCATGGCAATTTGCAAGATAGCACGACCCAACTTCCATATCTGTCCAGCTTACCCCTTCCATTTCCAATTAACCAAATCCCAACCTTGCCTCTCAGAACTCACAACACCCAAAGTCAATTTTTCCGAGACGTGTGACTTTCGCTTCTCAGACAACACTCAAATACACCACACCCACGTAGAACATAAACACTTCATATTTCTTCCCCACCCCACATTAGTGTCAGTGATATGCCTACACAAACCACCCTCCCATCATAGGATCAACGGCTCTATCACTCTACCAGACACCTGCCACATCTACATGATGGACTCAATGCTCCTCCCAAACAAACTCCACCAACAAGGCACTCTCAACATGACCCACGATCTAGGTCCCATAACCCAACTAACACTCCCACCCCTCCCTAAGATCCCCGATACCATCCTCCCAAGTAAGATAGACATGGTACACCTCCTAAATAAATCAACTACCCTTGATATGGACTCCTTAGACCTACATTACAAAATATTACCTTATGCATCCACTGCCCTCTCAATCTTAATCATCCTTTTTATATTAGTGGTACTAACCAAATTCCTTTGCACGAAATAAGACCATCAAACAGTTTCAACCCCCCTTTCCCAAATTATTGTAAACCTAGATTAAGTTGAACTTTGTATCTCACCAATATTTTATCTTACTATAATGACATACATACTCATAGAGAGAGAGAGAGAGAGAGAGAGAGAGAGAGAGAGCGATATATATATATATATATATATATATATATATATATATATATATATATATATATATATAGAGAGAGAGAGAGAGAGAGAGAGAGGTCTTGCTGTGTCTTGTAGGGCCTCTGGAGTCACGAAGATGAAGAGTCTTCTTCAAGAGTCTTTGATTTCGGTTAGTGTCGGTTTCTCATACGTCCCCTCTCCCTTCCACCCTCCTCCTTATCCTGTGCCTTAGATGTCCGCAAGAGGGTCTCCAGGGAGGGATTGCGAATGTAATATCTCCTCTGAACATTAGGGTCGGATGCAGCTGGCCGGGGGTCGCATCTTGAGGAACATCGACATCTGAGGTGAGTTCGACTCGTTTCGGAAAGGTTTCCCGGAGCCAGGAAGAATATTTCAAAGCGCGGCAAAGAGAACCTTCCTGGCACTTGCGGAGGCGGACTTCGAGGTTACAAATGGTAGGAGCTTCGAAGAGGAGTCGTGAGGATCAGAAAAGTGAGTCTGATGAGGCGTTTCCGATCTGGCGACTCTCTCTGGTCCTCAGATCTGAAAGCGAGAGGTCCTCTGCAGATCTTACTTGAGGACAGCTCTGCCCAAAATTGAGGCCTGATTAGACAAAGGATTACAAAGATTACAAAGGCGGAACATGCCGACAGGAGACCTTTTGATCCATATCTAGGTCGGATGCGAAAAAAAATCATATTAATAATGAAATAATAAATAAAAACTATAATAATGTAAATAACCTTTACCTTTATGGTATTTGAGCCTGAAGTTCCATGGCTACCTTACTAAGCCTCCTCATACTTTTCAATCTATGGCGATTTTCTGCCATTCTGCTACTGGGATCTCTACATACTCATGTATCATGGCACCATTCCTTCTAAATTTTGGCCTTCCTGGTGGTCTTTTGCCAACAACATTTCCATTTAATTCTTGCTTAGGTTTTCTCTCATCATCCATGCACTGTCCATCTCATTCTTCTCTTTTTACATAATTCTACAGAGGCGGAATCTAAAAAATCCAGATGGAGCCTCAACTTTGGCTAAGGCCAGCATACCCACCATTGGGTCCAACTTCCTGTAGTAGGGTGGCAATGAAAAGCACCTCACTATGGTAAAATAATGTATTAAGTCACAATTCGATAAATTTACACGAAATACAGAAAGCGTGTTTACACCTTTAACTGACGCCAACCTCAGTTTGGCGGGAAAATTCACACCAGAGCGCGTTGGTTCTTCCATACATTGCACATAAAGTTACATACATTACAATAATCAACAATACAATCAATAATGAAATCAATGACCAACAATACACCCAATAATTAATACTACGACGGGGAAAATATACAGCTCTCAATTGAACAATACGTAAGTATAATACACAACACAATACACATAATACACAACATAATGGTACGATACTACAACAGTACCACACCATCACATCGCTCGGCCGCCACCACTCAGTGACCATACCGAGCAAATAGTAAAAAAAGGAATGACCGAGGCAAAACAAAACTTAAAAGGATGATCAACTCCACAGACACCATATTATACATACAAAAGTGTGGGATTTATTTTTGTACATGAACACACCCAATACTATAAACATACAACACACACACACACACACACACACACACACACACACACACACACACACACACACACACACACACACACACACACACACACACACACACACACACACACACACACACACACACACACACACACACACACACACACACACACACACACACTAACCAAATACGCCATCAAGATGGCGTAGTTGGTTAGTTACTACGGCACTTGTCATATGATCGCTGAGTTCGAGTCCTCGGCAGCACCATATTTCAATTTCTGCATGTGGCCCCATTGGGTTTCCCGATGCTGATGGCTTAGAATTAAAGTGCATTGCGGTTGTTAAAATGTATCTCTAGTCACTGGGACCCATTCAGTGTTGTACACACACACACACACACACACACACACACATGTATATATATATATACTGTATATATATATATATATACATATATATATGTATGTATATATACATATATAAAATACAAAAACACATATAAAGATACATAACAACTGGCGCCAGTTAGAAAAGAGACAAAAGACAACAATTTACGGACGTCCGGGACATGACTCTTAATAGCTAAACATGACAGGATACAGATCACGACACTACATTTAATAACTTAAATATTACAAAGCACAGGTCAAGACAGTCATGGATAATATCATAAGCAATGCACACATACAGATACTAAGGCATTGGATCCTTTGAGCGGAGATTGTAATTGTGAGGGATAGATACAGAAGGTATGGTTTGTACAGTGGGCCTTGGGGGAGGCCGGGCGAATGCAAGGATAGACACTCTTGTTACCTTAATCCTATCAACGTGCAATACCTCACTCATTCCCTGGGAAGGATCAAAGACCCTGAACTTATTGGGATGTAACTTTTCAGTCACCAAAAATGAACCAGTAAATCTACAATTTAGTTTAGATTGGCGGTCAGTCATGTTTTTATGTACTCGTACATGATCACCAATACTTATGTTAACAGGCGTAGCTTGGAGTCATCAAGCTTTTCTCTCACAGAATCATATATTCTATGCAATGTGTGACATTGGAGTTGACTATAATCATCAAAATTGTAGAGGGGACGAATAGGACTGCCTAACACATCATATGGGAACCTTTTTTCAACTCCATAGATGACGTAATAAGGCGTCTTACCATTGGAAACATTAATTGTACTATTAATGCAAGCACTGATATGCGGGAGCCAATCCTCCCAAGATTCATGGAAGCTAATAGCAAAGTGCCTGAGAGTGTCCACAATCTTCCTATTCGTCCGCTTTATTAGACTATTAGATGCAGGGTGATGAGCAGTCACAAAGGTTTGAGTGATGACGTAACTTTAAGAAATGTTCGCTAAAACCTCACTCCTAAATTGAGTCCCATTGTCACTAAGGAGCACTGAAGGAGTAGTGCATAAAAAACAAACAAAAAAAACATGGGCATACTAGAGCAGACTTGTTACATAAGGGAGCCAATATTACAAAACGACTAAAGTGGTCCACACATACAAGTACATACACAGAACCTTGAGTACTACGAGGCAATTGTAAAAAGTCTATAGCCATAGTCTGAAAAGGACAAGGAGTAGGGTACTCTAGGATAGGAGCAGCGTGCATAGAACCTTTGTTCTGGGCACAAGAACTACACTGGGCTACACGAATGGTAATGTTCAGTCGCATTCTAGGCCAATAATATTTCTTGGGAGCCAGAGTTTTGTCACGACCAGCTTGAGGGGTATCATGAGCAAGAAACAGAACAACAGGGACTAGAGACCCAGGGATCACCAACTGTGCTACACCCTGCTCAAACACTTCCAATTACGAGTAAGAACATTGTCCTGTAAGGAAAATTGTGACAGGTGTACAGGTAAATCTGGTAAGGTGGTATCATCACCAGATTTCAAAGCATAAATGACAGCAGACCAAACAGGGGCCTCACGTTGAGCTTTGGCCAGATCTTGCAGGGAGAAGTTGTCAATCACTGTAACTCCAGCTACAGGTATATTAAATGAAAGTGCATCAGCAACATTATTTACACGTCCAGGAATATGCTTAAGGATCGGGTTAAATTCTCCAATTGTAAGGAGCCATCTGGCTAGGCGGCCTGAAAGATTTTTGCCCTTGAAAGGTTGTGTGACAGCAGTGTGGTCCGTGTAGACTGTAATAGGATATCCAAAAATGATGTCACGAAAATACTTTAAAGCCTACACCACTGCTAGTGCCTCTAAATGTGTGGCAGAGTAACGAGACTCAGGCTTGTTAAGAATGCGACTATCATATGCAATAACATCTACTTGCTGCATAAGTATAGCTCCAATACCTGTACCAGAAGCATCTGAGAATGCCAACACAGGTGTTTTAGTAAGGGCATGTTTCAATGAATCAAAATTTTCCCGATGAACATCACGCCACTGGAAGGAAGTATTTTTTTTTAAAGAGACATGTAATGGGAGATGCAATTGAAGCAAAATTCTTAATAAATGCACGATAATATCCTGCCAGTCCAAGGAAAGAATGTACATGGTCAATTGACCTAGGTGTAGAGAAGACTCTAACTGCTTTGACTATATCATATGTGGTGGGAATACTATGTTTGTCTACAACATGACATAGGAATTGGATGCTAGACTTAAAAAAGGAACACTTGGGTAAATTGAGTTTCAATCCAGCTTCAGTAAATCGTTGCAAGACTAGGAACAGCTTATGGAAGTGGCTTTTCACATCCTTGGGGACTAAGATTAAGTCGTCCAGGTAAACAAAAAGTCCGTTTCCTACCAGGCCATGAAAAATTGAGTTAATCAAGCGTTGGTATGTCAAAGAAGCATTCCATAACCCCATGGGGCAACGAAGCCATTGATAATGACCTGTTGGATTCAGGAAGGCCGTGATCTTACGAGACTTCTCCTCCAAGGGAATCTGCCAAAAGCCCGCCTTTAAGTGTAAGGAAGTGAACACCGTATCACCTATTCCAATGGACTGGAGAAGATCACTTAACACAGGCAAAGGGTAATGGTCTGGAATTGTAACCTCGTTGACTTGCCTATAATAAATAACAGGACGGAAAGATCCATCTTAGGTACCAGGAGGAGCGGCGAGTTCCACTCTGAGTGAAGTTTTTGTACAACGCCTTCACTTAACAAGTCGTCACCCATGAACTATGATACAAGCCGACGAGAGTGAGGCAACCTGTAAGAGGGTACGCAAACAGGCCGAACACCTGGCTTAAGATCAATGGTATGGACAACACGACCCGTAACTCCTAATAGATCACCAGGTAAGGCTAAAGCTTGACGATGGGTCACTAACAGGTCAGTGAGACGAGGTGTCACCTCTGGAAAGTCAATCTCACCTACATGCGTTGCATACTTAGAGGCCAGTTGAGCTATGTCACTTGCTTGTGGAGACCGTAGCACAGAAGCTGCTATGATTGGAGGCGAATCCTGGACAGTCAACATCAACAACTTCAAAGGAACCTAAATGATTGCCAGGAGAGAGTGTGATGGGAGCACTAGTGACGTTGGTTACCATAGCTGTGGTAACATGATCCTCACGAATAGCGGAGAGAGTTCCTTCCAATGCTAGGCGACGAACACGAACAAAATCAGGTTGAGATAAGACGTCAGAACCAATTGGAGTACCTAAAATGTGCACCGGGACACGAACTGCACGTGAAGGTCCAATATAATGCTCGGCTACGGTAACAGCAGCACGAGAAATAATAGAAAAGTTTAAACGATTAGAACTTTTTGAATACAGGCGTATGGTCTGATCATGCACAGAAGGCGAGCTACATATGGAAACTGGCCGGTCCGTTGCAGGAATAGCAGATTTGTGAAAAGTCACTACAAGGCGCCTAGGAGATATATCTATGTCAGTAGGTGTAAGAGCGTCAATGCCCAAGAGACAATCACACATGAGAGCAATTCCAGAAACCACAACAAAATTAACATGGAAAACGGTAGCATGGGAAGAAAATCTTAATGGAATGCAAAAAGGACCCAAGAATAGCCAAAGGAGAACCTGCACAGAATGCAATCCTTTACAAAAATGAGACAGTGTGATGTCATATAATTGCTTGAGAGCATAATACGCCCTTTTACCTATAAGAGTACATTCTGCTACATTATTTACTGTCACAGAGACGGATTTTCTCTGTATAAAACTGGAAGGAAAGTAATTGAGAGGACTCAGCAGCCACTAAAGGGATGATCTGAGACCGGATATTGCTGGTCAATGTCTTGTTTGTGATATGGGCGCTGGTGAAAATGGGGCTGAGTTTGTCTAAGTTGTGAAGAGGTTTCTGCTTTAAGTTTCAGAATCTTTGATAACTGTTCAGTTGAATGCTTACATTGACCATGGATATAACAGTAGTTAAGTTTACCCTGAAGCGTTACTCTAGAGAGGCCATACGTCATGTTTGAAGAGGTATCAGAGAAATTTCTACGTACAGGTGTCTGCTTTGACTTATACTCGTGACGCTTACGGCGAAAGCAAAAAGCACTTGAGTGACCTGACTTGTTACAATAGGTATATGTAAGTACAGGTTGTATTAATGTAGACAACACACACACAAATGACTAGGGGGTGGGGGTGGAAGAAGAGAACTAGGAACATCGGTATGTTATTGTGCATTGCTAATGCACAAAGAACAATAAGGCACTTCCTTTAGTTTACTTGAAAGCCTTGTCGCAAAAGACAATAGGGACTCATCCGTCTTATAGCTAAAATAAGATGCTGCTCGTCTCTCAAAAAGCACCAGTAATAGGATATAAAAATATATTCCAAAATAAGGCGGAACCTGTCCAAAGTGATAGCAACTCTATCTATCCAATCGGATAAAAAAAAAAAAAAAAAAAAAAAAATGACTCTAAGGCCTCTAGAGCAATCTTACTGGCCTTGGCCTGAGAACTCATATAATTCAGTGTTCCCAAATGGGACGTGAGCACATCAGATAAATGGAAACACCATTGAAAATTATCATCTACAGGGGAATCTGCAAACATTTTGAGAAAATTAGCTCTAAATATACCATAATTATAGTTTAATGTTTTGGAGTTAAGACACGAGGCTGCCATAATTTCAGCTGCCAATGAGTTAGGAACAAGTTAAGATCTTGCAAATGATATTATCTCAAACCCACTACAGATATTAGCATTTACTATGCTGTCCTCGCATTGTTGTATGAAGGCAGCCGCTGTGTAATGTGGGGAGGGTCCTGAGCTGAGAATTCAACTATAGAAGGGTCTTAATGTAATAGTATGAATGTAGTTTTAGCCATCGTCTGAGATGGAGCTTGATTAGTAATAGATGAAGGGAACTTGGGCTTAGTAGACATCGTTAAAGGAGGGCAAGATAAAAATATACCACTTCGTGGCAACATACGTGAAAAATTCTTAATACATATATACATACATATACCAAAGGCTTTTTCCCCCTTACAAGGGGGATAGCCAAAAAGAAAAAGGCATAGAAACCACTCCCACCCATTTCATTTCCCATATATTCCACTCCCCTCCACCCTCCTCCCTCCCTCCTATCTTGGCATCTCCTGGACGACGGGTCATCCCTGCATCCTGTCCACTGCCCTGGGTCAGAAGCAGTGTCGCAAGACACAGCACATCCACAGCAAGGCCGCTTCATAAATTCGGCGACCCCCCCTCTCCGTCCCCTCATGCTGGAAAGGAGAAGACGGGGAGAAATCCCTTCAGGCTGCGTCAATTTTTTTTCTCATACATACTTCCTCACCCCCCATCCCCCACCCACTCCCCCTCATGCATCACAGCCTCATCTATACACAACCCTTCTCCATTCACCCCTATCTTCTGTCCTCTCCCGTCCTTCCTTTACAGACATTCCTCTCTTTTGTAAAGCCCCTTTCACCCCATCCATCCATCTCATCCTAGGACGCTCCCTCATATTCACTCCTTCCACCTCCGCCTTCCACACTTCTTTTACTAATCTTTCTTCATGCATTCTTTCCATGTGTCCAAACCATCCTAATACTCCTTCATCAACCCTATCTCCCAGCTCCATTTCCACCCCTGTTCTCCTCCTCACCTCCTCATTTCTCACTCTATCTAGCCTTGTAACCCCTATCATACTTGTCAGACATTTCATCTCAAACACATTCAAACTCCTCTCTTCCTCTCTCATGTTCCATGTTTCTGCCCCATACATTGCTGTTGGCACAATCACTCCTTCATATAACGTCCTCTTAGCATCCATTCCCAGATGTCTATTTCTCATTACACATTTTAATCCACCAAGGCATTTACTCGCTTCTCTCAATCTACATTCTACCTCCACCACCACTCCTCCCTTTCCTGTCACATTCGCACTCAAGTATCTGAAACTATCCACTTCCTCCAGTTTCTCACCCTTAAAGCTTACTTCCAGCCTACTGTCACTCTCTCCCCATGTACATCTCATCACCTTGCTTTTGCCCATATTTATGTTCAGCTTCCTTCTTTCACACACCTTCTCAAACTCTGTCACTAACTTCTTCAATCCCTTCTCTGATCCTGCTACAAGCGCAGTGTCGTCCGCAAACAACAGCTGGCTCACCTCCCACTTTTCGCAGGGTAGCAATGAAAAGCACCTTACTATGGTAAAATAATGTATTAAGTCACAATTCGATAAATTTACACGAAATACAGAAAGCGTGTTTACACCTTGAAGGTACGGCAAGAACTGACGCCAACCTCAGTTTGGCGGGAAAATTCACACCAGAGCGCGTGGGCCAACCACTTGGTTGTCCCATACATTGCACATAAAGTTACATACATTACAATGATCAACAATATTATCAATAATCAATAATGAAATTAATGGCCAACAATACACGCAATATTTAATAATACAATGGGGAAAATATGCAACTCCCAATTGAGCAATACGTAAGTATAATACACAACACAATGTACATAATAGACAACACAATGGCACGATGCTACAACAGTATCATACCATCGCATCCCTATCACCTGGCCCACTGGACACCATTCCATATAGCTGGGACGAGTTGTGGTAAAATCGGATCAACTCAATAAATGACCAAAATGCACGGATCGAAAGTTTGTTTGTTTGTTTGTTTGTTTGTTTGTTTGTGTGTGTGTGTGTGTGTGTGTGTGTGTGTGTGTGTGTGTGTATGTGTGTGTGTGATGGCTTATCTTGCTTGAGAGATGAAAGGAAATAAAAATTCCTGTTTGATAGAGCAATTTGAATTTTGTCGAATTGCACGGACCTTTTGATCCCTGACGAGGAAAAAAAGTTAAGTTTAAGACATATTACATGAGACTCTTAAGGTAGGTTGACACCTACGCACTTTTTTGTTGCGACGTGTTGCGACGTGGGGTCGTGCTACCTCGTGGTGGAAACACCCCAAAATGGGCCAACGTCGTTACACATATGCGACGTGATTGCGAGGTCTTGCGACATGGCACGAGGTTGTGTTGCGATGTCTTGCGCAGTGCCGCGACGTGGACGCGGTGTTTCCTTGCGAGGTGTCACGGGATGAGGCGAGGCGTTTACGCACCCTTGCGACGTAATTGCGCAGTGTTGCGAGGTACCTGCGAAGTGTCACGAAGTGCCACATAAAAAGTGCCCAAGCTACCAGGGGTATATATAGTGCTCGAAGCCTGGGGAAGTCATTCACTACTACTGACAACCATAGAGGATGGATCAAGAGTGTTACACAAGACGGGAGGCAGACAGCATGATTGCCAGTATTCTTTTGGTAACTGCTACCTATATCATCGAGAAGTATTGGACAAGAAGACCCGAAGAACGACCAGATGAACCACCTGTGGCACCGATGGCACAAGCAGAAGCAAGAAGAAGAAGAAGAAGAAGAGCTAGAAGAACGACGTGGTGCCGGGAATGGCTGACGAGGAGATCCATACATGGAGATT
Source organism: Oratosquilla oratoria (assembly GCF_046742065.1). NCBI lineage: Eukaryota > Metazoa > Arthropoda > Malacostraca > Stomatopoda > Squillidae > Oratosquilla > Oratosquilla oratoria. The sequence goes on along the minus strand of NC_134781.1, from coordinate 41,523,079 downwards.
ATGACCATCTGCTACAGCAACTACACCGAGAAGACCATAAGGGGTACAAGAACTTCGTCCGGATCGAACCAGGATTGTTTGCAGAGATGGTTGACCGCATTTCTCCAATGCTCACCAAGAAACAGACTAGAATGAGAGATCCTCTAACAGTAGGATTGAAATTGGCTGTCACCCTCCGCTTCCTGGCAAGTGGGGACTCCTAAAGTCTGCAATATAGTTTCCGAGTCTCCAAGAGTGCGATTTGCAGATTTTTGCCTAAAGTGTGCAAAGCCATCATCGACACCTACAAACATGAAGTCCTGAAGTGCCCCAAAACTCCCGAGGAGTGGAAGACGGTTGCCGAAGTATTCGCGAAGAAGTGGAACTACCATAATTGTGGAGGGGCACTTGATGGAAAGCATATCCCCATAAAGAAGCCCAAGAAAGGAGGATCACTATACTATCACTACAAGAAGTTCCACAGCATCATACTCATGGCCGTCGCAGATGCAAAATACAAGTTCCTGTACGCCGACGTAGGTGCCGAAAGAGGTGCTGGTGATGGAGGAACCTGGATCAAGTGTAAACTTCATCATGCCATCGAGCAGAACCGAGTGGGATTTCCTGAGGACAGCACTCTGCCGAATGATGACACTCCAATCCCCTTCCACATAATAGCGGATGATGTCTTCGCCCTCAAGACAACGCTGATGAAACCCTACTCCCACACATCCCAGGTTCATCATGAGAAGATCTACAGCTATAGGTTGTCTCGCGCTCGTCATATGGTGGAGAATGCATTCGGTATCCTGCAAATGAGATTGCGATTCTTCGGCACCACCATAAAACAGGAACCTAAAGTAGTGAAGCTGCTCACCATGTGTGGATGTGTCTTGCACAATCTCATACTCGACCACTATCCCTCTGCTCCCACCGACGTCGACCGCGAAGATGCTCAGCACAACATGCTACCTGAAGCTTGAATGAAGGAGCCGAATCTCATGGAACAATTCATGCGTCGAAAGGGATCAAACTACACAAGACAATCAAAGGCTGTCTGAGATTACCTGGCCTACTACTACGCTTCAGAAGCAGGAGCAGTACCTTGGCAAGAGAGACTTGTCTATCCCAGAGGACGACCAACACAAGTATAGATGCCTCAAATGTATATGAAATGAAAATGTATGTCTCACCACAAAACCTGTTCTTCTCATAAATAAAAATGTCTTAAGTCAAAATTTGATATAATTAGACATACGTAGTGAGAGACAGACAGACAGACACACAGATTTGAATCTAATTAACTCTATGTGCCTTTAATACAAATGTTTTGAAATAACCAGTCTGTCTTCCTTCCTTCCCTCAGCCACTTCCGGACCAACCAAATCCCTTCCCCTAGGGAGACTCATCTTCTCCTCCATAATCCTTCCTCCCCATCACTGAGGGACACTCGAATGGACAGAGCAGGTCAAATGCGGTCAGTTCAGGAGGATGAGATGTCGTAGGGGATTAGGAGGGTTAACTGGTCAATTTTACTGTAAGTCTATTGTTTGTATTGTCATTTCAAACTAAGATTTCTTCTTATATGTTTGTTAAGCTATTTATTAATCATTCTTTACTGTATAAGATTTAACTTTGTGCTTTTCATTGTACATTTCAACTTTGTGTTTTTCATTGTATATCTTAAGTTTTTGCATTTCACTGTATATTGCAATTTACCGCTTTTCATTGTATTATCAAGATATGTTTTGTTAATAATGTTCATGTGTTTTCATGTCTTTCTTTCTCATTACTTATATTTTCAATTTTCATGTCAATTTCAAGATATAGTTTCTTCATCATATATATATATATATATATATATATATATATATATATATATAAATGATGAAGAAACTATATATATATATATCCAGATGAGTGTATGTGGTGACTAAGCCTAAATTGGGATGAAAGCCGATTTCATGGAAGACCACATCTCGTATAGTCTTGAAAACTATCTGAAGTCGTTATTGCGTCTAGTGTTACACAATAACGACTTCAGGTAGTTTTCAGGCCTATACGAGATGTGGTCTTCCATGAAATCGGCTTTCATCCCAATTTAGGTTTAGTCACACCACATACAATTATCTGGATGAAGTCCTCATGTTTAAGTCCTTGGTCTGTCCTAGGCCCTGGTCTATCCTAGTCCCTGGCCTATTCCATCCCCTAATTTATCCTAGTCCCTGGTCTATCATAGTTCCTGTCCTACCCTAACCCCTGACTGATCCTAGCTTTTAGTCTGTTCCGGTCCCCGTCTTAACCTAGGACCCTGTATCCACTAGTTACTGACCTACTGTACATCATCCAGGCTGCCCCTGATCAATGTAATCATAACTTTACACTGAGTACCGACAGGCGATTTTACTATATCTAGGAATTTATTTTACTATTTATCTTACCTTTTATTTCTTTATTTCATATTAATCCATTAATTTGTTTTTGCCACGGAAATGCTCTTTAGACAATATTTGCACTAGAGGCGGTGACCATTGGTCAACGAAATCATAAATTATACATAAGGCATGACATCATGTCGACTCTTCATTCACACATTTGTGGACTTGTCTGCCATCTGTACATCTGTTTGCTTATGGAAGCAAAGGAGAATATATAGGAAGAGGAGGAGGAGGAAGAGGAATTAGAGTAAGAATAAGGCTCTCCATAGAAATGAAGACAATACCAGACGACGTTATATAACAATGAGCTTCTTCCTTCTACCCACGACCACTGTGCCTCATAATAGCGAGACTGCCCACGAGGATAAAGGCGCCTTAAACCACGGGCCATAACTAATGAGCCTCATCTCACGCAGTCCTTATTATTCTCATTTGAAAACAAGGACGTTAACTTCTAGTCAAAATGAAATATCAGAGCTAGGCTCCCGTTACATTGACACTGACCAAGATGTCTCTTCCTTTTCCCCTCCTATCTTCCCTATTTTTCTGACTATTTACTTATTTTTTGTAATTCCTGTTTTTCTTTCTTGTTATGGTCTAGCTATAATGTGTTCCTCATTTTAGATGGAATTTAGAAACAGATTCTAAGCTTTAAGATATGATAAGTAAAGCATCGAAGTTGTGAATTACAAATATGAATAATATTATGATATCAATAGAGAAAAAAGGCCAATATAAAAAAAAATCAAAATCACAAGTGGTATAATGAAAAAGGACTAGGTGGATTAAAGTAAAACTAGATTAATAAGAATCTAATAAGACAAGCTTATCAATAAAATACAGACATCAGAGAAGAAGAAGAAGAAGAAGAGAAACATGAAGCCTCAGAGAGACAACAGAAGATACCCTCAAAATATAGTAATGGAAACCTTATCAAATGTAGAGAGAGTAGTAAAAAGAGTAGAAGAATTCTACAAAGAACTTTGATTCTTAAATACTAAACCTCAGTCAGTAACTTTAACTGTAGACATTAGAAGTGTACCAAAAAAGAAGGAGAACATTACTAAGAGTTTTACTACTCAAGTAACACAATCAGTTCTGTAGATTTAGTTGTAGATGTCAATAGTATACCAGAATTTACAAGTGAAAAAGTAACAATCTTTCTAGAAAGTATGAAACAAAGAAAGTACCTAGGAAAGAGTGCGCTTCGAGGGAAGGACGCAGGGAAAGAATTTTATTATAGATGAGTTCAAATGTATGCCCAGTGGAAAGATATAGACATTCCTGAATCATTACTTCGCAAAAAGAACCCTATTAATCACCTAGGGATGAGTTTTTTATGAAATGCATACAAAGTGTTTTTTCAGAATTTTTTTTAGAAATAAACTAGGCAAAGTTTTAAATGGGAGTCATGGCACAATATACTGGCCAAATGGGTGGGATGTAACCAAAGGGGCTGCCAACCAGGAAGTTTGGGCACGTCGCAAGGACGGTTTCATTTGTGGCTTGTTGTGGACAGAACATTTAATATTTTCATTTCGTGTTCAGCCGTGACCGTGTAGCGCTGCACTGATGCCTTCAACACGATAACATTATGTATAGATTCTTATCTCCCACTTCCTCCTCCACCTCCTCCTCCCCTCCTCCTCCTCCTCCTCCTCCTCTTCCTCCCCCTCCCCAAACTGGGGTTTCGGTCGGTCGGGGCCTCATTCCTTCTCAGTTGAATAGAATCATGTGGCATTATAATGCCAGAACATAATCTGTAAAACTGTCACCGTATTGAGAGGGTGAACATGTTCTATCTCGAGAGTGTGTCCAATTCAAGGATTTCTTCAATAACGGTATCAGTCTTATGTCTCTTACCCTCCTCCTCTCTGCTTGTTTATTTATTTACTTATTTTTCTATACATTCATATACGCATATATTTTTACTAATTTATTTGTTTGTTTAACAATAGATAGAAATTAATATATTTATAAGTTTTTTATTTATCTATTTATTTATTCATCTATTTATTTAGTTATTTATCTATCTATTTATTTATTCATTTATACATTTATTTATCCATCTATTTATTTAGTTATTCATTTATTTATTCATTGGTTTATTCATTCACTTATTGATTTATCTATTCATTTATTTACATACCTATTCCCTCGTCTTCTTGTTTCTCAGCTGTAAGAGTCTGGCTAACATCCAACCCTTCCTCTGTTACTGACGATTTGTTCATTCAGGCAATCTTATTCAGCTGAGGGACATACCTTGGGCAGTGATGGAATTAGTGACTGTTGTTGTGTTCCCAGAATCCCCAGGAAGGGACATCAAGCAACCAGATTACTTTATCAGATGGCGAAAATGTTTCCCTTTCGCCTTCGTCGCACGGATGCTGCAGATTGGCGGCCATCAGCTTATGGCAGAAATTCATCGGTACTGACAAACAAGCAAGCAAACATGCCAACACGTAAACACTCAGACATTCACGTATCGACATAAACACACATCCACACATCCACGTGAAAAGGCATCCAACGTGAACATGTAAACACGTGACCACGTACACGGGCAAAGTGTAAACACGTAAACATATGAACAAGTAAACACATGAACACACGAACACGTGGCACAGGTAAAAACGTGATACACGCAAACATGGAGACATTGCAACAAGCAAACACGTAAACAAGTAAGAAATAAAATGTGTCCGAATTATATGATAAATGCACAAATACAACAAAAAAGTACACAAGTACATCAATATGAGTGCAGCATTAAACAGCTAGACAACCATGTGATAAAACCGATAAATTGAAAAAAGAAAAATACAAATGAACATATAAAATCAAATAAATAAGTAAATAGATAGACAACTATGCAGACAAAAACTTCACTGTATATACGTACACGTGTACACACACACACACACACACACACACACACACACACACACACACACACACACACACACACACACACACACACACACACACACACACACACACACACACACACACACACACACACACACACACACACACACACACACACACACACACACACACACACACACACACATAAAATACAGAAATACAAGAGGACACGGAAAGAAAATAAAAAAAGACAGCTATAGAAGAGATTTGAAAAAGAACAGCTTTCCACACAGAGTAATAGACAGTTGGAACAAGTTAGATGAGAAAGTGGTGTGTGCAAAAACAATACATGAATTTAAAAATTGTTTAGATAAAATGAGAAATGAAGACGGGATCCCACGAGCATAGCTCCCCTTCCCGTAATATACAACTAGGTAAATACAACTAGGTAAAATACATACACACACACACACACACACACACACACACACACACACACACACACACACACACACACAATATAAAACCTAGACTAGTAAGTATTTCAGCGGCTTTGACCCATCGTTTTTCGCTCATATTTCCGAAATGACCATTAACATCAGCATAATATATGCTTAATTCACACCCTACCCTAATTTTTGACGTTATAGTGCATTCACAAGTGTATTTATTTACGGCGTTTACTCTTGACATCAAATGTCTCGCAGCCGACACCCGTGAAGTAAATCGAACAAGTGAAGTTGTGACGTCATCACAAACTACCTCGTGTATCCCATCCTCCTCCCCTTCCCTCCTTCCTCCCCATTTCCGCCCTCCTCCTCCTCCTCCTCCTCTCTCTCTCTAAAAAAAAAAAAAAAAAAAAAAAAAAAGTGTAATGATAATTGAATACCATGCACCCGGAGAGGGAAATTAATAACAAGTTTATACATATGATGGATAGGGAAATTATGATAATAACTGGACATGCATTTTATTTCATTCCATACCACTATGGATAAACAGTTCATCCTCGTCATCGCTGTCCATGGTGATGATGACGGGTTCCACACTTTCATGTATGTTGTCCGATGACCAGTACTCTTCTTCGAACGATCTGGACCTTCTCACAGCACCCGCCCACACCTCCTTGGTTGCGATAAGCTTTGACTCCTGGAGCCGCGCTTGCAGGTCTGCCCGAGTGAACCGCTGCAACGTTGAACGCACGTGTTGCTTCATGCAGCCCCATACTTGTTCGATGGCGTTTAATTCTGGATGAGCTGGTGGCAAACGGATGACCTCATGACCCCATGATCGGATAATTTCGTCAACCGTGTAGCGTGGCTCGAGCCGGTTCTCCTTGCAGATCAGTAGCAACTCAGGGCGCGTAGCATGTGGTGGGAATGGTAGGCTGCGGCACTCCAACCATTTCAAGATCTCCGCTTTTCTTGTGGCAGTGGTGGGGCAACGAGTCTCCTCGGTCAGCTGACTGTGGTAGGGTGCGATGTCAAGTACCAGCACCGATGGCTCAACGAGCGCCTTCAAAAGCTGTGATGTCAGCCAGCGAATGAATAAATAGGGCGCTGTTCATTTCACCATGGTAGTCTCCTGTTTTGTTCTTGGCAGGGTAGCACAGAAATGATTCGTCAATGAATCCCTCATCTGTGCCACCT
>NC_134781.1:41496145-41511145 GCF_046742065.1 Oratosquilla oratoria | reverse complement strand
CCCTCTCATGCCTTCTTTTCTTTTTTTAGGAATTTCCCCAGTGGGGCTACAAGGAGAAGGATGCCTAGTCCCAATCCCCGTCTCTTTCTTCTCGCCTCTTACGATCCAAGTGGGAATACTTGGTGGCAGTATTCTTTTCCCCCACCACAGTTTACAGCAACATAAAAGATTCAATAGATGTCCAACAATTTGGCAACACGAAATCCTCCTCTACCACTCACTGTCTCATTGATTTACCCAACTTCCTTCACAGCAATCTAGACAAGCGTAACACATCTCTAGCTGTTACCTTTGTAGGCTTTAGGAAGGCCTTTGACCTTGTTGACCACAATGTTGTTCTCTCCAAAGCCATCCAACTAGGGGATCCAGCCCCACCTAATAGCATGGCTGGCAGATTTCCTCACCGGACGACAGCAGGCGGTTAGGTACCAGGGGTCAACTTCCCCCCTCCTCCCCCTGACCTGTGGGGTCCCCCAGGGTACCAAGATGGGTCCCCTATGCTTCCTCATCCTTATTAATGACGCCCTCATGGACACTCCTCACAGATAGAAATATGTGGATGACAGCACCGTAGGCATCCCCATCAACACCAACAAGACCGTAGTGATGCACTTTTGTACCTCCACACAGGCGGTGGCTCCACCACAACTTTCAATGGGCCCCCACCCCATCCAACTGGTCCAATCCACCAAGATCTTGGGCATCACACTCGACGATCAGTTAAATTGGAACCAACATGTCACCAACATAGTCAGGACAGCGTCTTACAAACTATATATGCTGAGCAGGTTAAAGTCATTAGGAACATCTACATCTGAGCTACAGGAGGTCTACAAAACCTTCATACTCCCCACCCTCATGTATGCCTCACCAGCCTGGTCCAGCTCACTCACCCTCACACAGAGACAAAAGTTGTAGAGGGTACAAAAGAGAGCGTGGAGTACAGTGGTTACGACCACGCTCTTACCACCCTTACCCTATCTAGGGTGTCCCAGCGGCATGGTGAGGCACTAAAGAAATTTGGGGAAAGCCTGCTTTCCCACCCTAGACACCGTCACTACCTCCCTCCCGACGCTCCACCACCTCGCCACGCCGCTAGACACAGAAATAGGCTCGTTTCAATCAAAGCGCCAAGGACTGACCGCTACAAAAACAGTGCTATCCCATTCATTGTGCACATAATCAATTCCATGTAAACTTGTACCGTGTATATACTCTAAGTTTTCAATTTTTAATCAGCTTTTGCATTGTATTGTTGTCAGTGTACTACTGCTATTGAAATAAACCTTTTATTATTATTATTATCATTATTATCACACACACACACACACACACACACACACACACACACACACACACACACACACACACACACACACACACACACACACACACACACACACACACACACATACACACAAACACACACACACACACACACACACACACACACACACACACACACACACACACACGCACACGCACGCACACACACACACACACACACACACACACACACACACACACACACACACGTACACACGCACACACACACACACACACACACACACACACACACACACACACACACACACACACACACACACACACACACACACACATACACACACACACACATGCACATGTACACACACACGCACACACACACACACACACACACACACACACACACACACACACACACACACACACACACACACACACACACACACACACACACACACACACACACACACACACACACATGTACACACGCACACACACACGCACATGTACACACGCACATGTACACACGCACACACACACACACACACACACACACACACACACACACACACACACACACACACACACACACACACACACACACACACACACACACACACACACACACACACACACACACACACACACACACACACACACACACACAGACACACACAGACACATGCATCATGAATTTAAAAACAGTTTAGATAAAACGAGATATGGAGACGGGACACACGAGCATAGCCCCCCTTCCCGTAAAATACAACTAGGTAAATACAACTAGGTAAATACAACTAGGTAAATGCACACCTCGATCGTCACAGTGTAAAGACTCCCGAGCTCCCGAGAATCAACAGAACTTCTAAACTATAAATATAGCAGGAAATCTAGTTTGTATTAAATGGGAAGGGATATATTTGTGGATGCCCGTGATGATCTAATATAGTAGAAAAAGTGAGTATTGAAGAAAATGAAAAGGCATCGAAGCAGACCAGGAAATGACGATGGAATTGAACCCAACGTAAACATTGGAAGAGCAGAGACCCCTACTGGCACAATACCGAAGCGTAGCGAAAACATCGAAACACCATTGGGTGTTTTAAGGTATGATGAAGAAGATTTTTTTCTGGATTTAATAAATATGACAGAAGACTGAGTAGAATTATAGATATAGAAAAGGAGATGAGATCATGGAATCAAGAGATTATGGAGCTAAAGAAAGAAATCATGAACCTAAAGAATGAGTACAGTAAAACCAATAAAGAACTGAGGGACTTAAAGAAAGAAAATGCGGAAATAAATAACGAGGTAAGTGAAAAAAAAAATCAAAGTAAAAAGTTAAAATGAAAGGATGAAAAACAAAAATGCCAACACTAGTAAGACCTTAAAAAAAGAGGTGAATAAACAAATCAAAACAGTGACCGAGAAGGTTGAACGAAATATAGGAGAAGAAGACTTACAGAAAATCAGAAATAATAGAAAAAGAATCAAGAAAGCCAAGAGATAGCTTTCAAAGAAAAATCCAACAACAAATGTAGGAACATACAAAATATACAGTTATTCAAGTAATCAAAGAGAAAGAAAATTGGGTTAGAGATACAGTAGAAAAAAAGTGCATAGCAGTATATGGTATAAAGAAAAAAACATAACCTAGTTTGGTACTTGAGAAAAAAAGAAGAGAAGGAAATAGCAAGAAAAGTTCTGAAAGCAGTACAAGACGAAGAGCAAGAAATAGAAAAGGAAATAGAAGAAGTGCATAGAATGGGGCAATACTAAAAAAAAATCGACCTTTAAAGATCAAATTAAGGTCACAAATGGTAGCAGAAAAAGTAACAAAAGCAGGAAGGTTGGTAAATAGTAAAAAATATAAAAGTATATGGATAGAAAAAGAAATAAACGATGCTAGAAAAAAAAAAAAGGGAGAAGGCACTAAGAAGTGAAGCTAAAAAAACTAGAAAAGAACGGAGATAAAAAAGAAAGAGTTTTATTGGAGAGTATTAGACATGAGGCTGAGACAGTTGTATATATATATATATATATATATATATATATATATATATATATGTATATATATAAACGAAAGGAACAGAGAACGAGATAAAGAAGGAAAAAATAATTCAAAAGTGACTTATATTAACATAGACGGTTTTGATCACAGGATTAAATGAACTAAATGATTATCTGCCAGAAGAAAAAACAGATATAGTGGGAATTGTGGAGACGAAATTAAATGGTACACTGCCACCAAATAGTGTTGGACAAGGATTATATAATCACTGGATGAAAAATAGAGAGGAAAAATAGGGTGGAGGAGTCGTTCTTTTGACAAAGAAAAACATAATGTGACGAAGGTTACAGAGGGAGAAAACGGCGTAGAAATGATCATGATAAAAGTTGAAAATAGTGACATGAAAAATAGAAATATTGTGGTGACTTAAGTGCCCCCAAAAAAGGGTTCTTGGAAAGAGCAATTATTTTAAAATGTTAGAAGACACAAGGCATTCATCAAATGAGATGCTGAAGGACGGAGGAAACGTAGTACTTATGGGAGATTCTAACTGCAAAGAAATATGTTGGGAAGAGATGATAGTGAAAGGTGGAGAGGACCTTTGGGGAAATATATTACTTGACACAATATAGAATACACAGTGACAGTGGTTAGAGTTCCCGGCTGCCACTACGGCGGTCCGGATTCGAATCCCGCCCATGGCTGAAATAATTTTAGTATCGCCCAACTCTCGTGGGCAGGGAGTTGGGTGTGTGTTTGCGTGTAAGGTCACAGCATTACCCATAGATCGGTCATATATGAGCTCTGAGCTCTCTTCCGGGAGAGAAATAGCTGTCTATCACGAGTCCAACACATGATCTAAAATCATGGTCAATCACACACACACACACACACACACACACACACACACACACACACACACACACACACACACACACACACACACACACACACACACACACACACACACACACACACACACACACACACACACACACACACACACACACGCACACACACATACACACACACACACACACACACACACACACACACACACACACACACACACACACACACACACACACACACACACACACACACACACACACACACACACACAAACTATATATTGGAAGCTCTCAATCACACATAAATGGCACTGGTTCTAAGAAAGGCGAATCGCAAGGGATTGTCTAGGCATTTTAAGCCGATCCAGGACAGTATTCTTCGTATTCATGGCTATGACCACCCCATCTCCTATAAAGCCACCCCCACCCCCACCCCATCCCCCATCCCCCACCCCTCATCACTCATCCCTCATACCGCATCCCCCATCCCCAGTCCTCCGCTCCCCCAAATTCTCCTTTCCTTATCTTTTCATTTCCTCCTCCTCCTCCTACTTTCGGTATGGTGATAGCATAGATTGAATGCGGTCGACACTTTAGAGATTTTTGAGACACCTTACAGAGCTGATGGTCCCCAGGGTTTCCATAGTGTCCCCGAAGAACCCAAAGGTATTTAGGGATCTGATGTAGTTCTAAAGCTCCTGTCCCACATACACGACTCAAGTGAGTTTGTTTGAGTAGAAACGACTTAGGTTACACTCTTTTTTTTTCGAATCTCCAAATGTCAAATCACCTTTGCGGCATAAATTAAGAAGCTGAATGACAAGCTAAAAGAAGTTAAATATATATGAACATTAGACATATTGTTGATTTGTCCTTAGGGAAGTTTAGAATAGTGTAAGTGAAAGCGTCTTCCAGCTTTTCAATTTCACAACATTTAAGGAGAGTCATGAATGCGTGACGGCGCTTAAGACTCCATATGACCCCTAGAACCGGAAATGGGTCCTGGGTTCCCAGATGAGATCAGAGACCTGAAATGGGTTCTGGGCTCGCAAACAGTCTCGAGGAACCTGAGGTACCCATTAGAGCCCCAAGACGACCTAGGGAAAGATGAAATGTTTTCTGGGACCACCAAATTACATAACAGCTTCCAAGAATTCCTGGAGGACGAGCAGACTCGAATCATCTCGTCAGCGACCACACCTTCCCCTCCTTCAGGAATTCGAGTGAGATAAATCGACGCTGGTCGACATGGAGAGGTCATCGTCACTTCGTGAGGAATGGGAATTGGCGACTGAGTCGATCTCTTCGATCGCTTTGCGGTCGATCTCGTATTAGTCCTTTCGACGTAGGGGCACACTTGTTGTCATAGGAAACGGCGGGCAATTCTATTAAACAAAAAAAGGCTTCCTCTACCATACCAGACCAACCCTTTAGGTGCCACAGTCGAGTGAAAGGTTTTATTCACCTTTTCTAGATGAGCTCTTGGCACTCTGCCGCTTGACACTGCAAGATAACTTGTTCATTGTCCTGCCCAGACTCGTGGAAACAACAAGAAGCAAAGGGAGGGTGGGTGTGGGATGGTTGGAGGACGGGGGCCGGGGGGAGGGGAGGGAGGAGGGGGAAGAGGGAGAAGAGGACCCACTGTCCACTCGACCGAGCCGAAATCGTGTAATGGCTTTGGACGACGATTTCCGTCAGGGTAGGCGAACCCGAGGGTCCATTTTCCATTTGCGATCATCATAATTAGGAATCCCATCTCCACCACCCTAACCTCTACCCCCTCACCCTACCCACCCACCAACACAGCCCAACGTTCTCATCACTTCAACTGCCCATCATCACTTCAACCCATCATCACCATCTCCACCACCCTAACCTCCACCACCTTCACCACTACTCTCACACCACCGCCTCTCTCACACCACCTTCACTTCCACCAGTATCACCACTACCGGCTGAGGGGAAGACTACAGATAAAATATGTCTGTGGAAAAGATAAGGATGGATCGGTTTTTTACCTGGGAGCTTGTCGAGAAAGCTCCGCCCTTTTGGAGACTAGAAATCAAGGCAAATGCAATTGCTCTTCCCCCTCTCCTTCCCCCTCCCCCTCCAGTTAGTGATTGACAGACTAATTCAAGTGTATGAGAGTTGAACACTCTCTGCCAAGGTCTTCTTGCGTTATTCTTCGGTGCCTCATGAGTGCCACATTAGAGGAGCTTGACTTGTGCTAGAGACACGTGATGTCACGGCCCACGTCGGAGACTTCAGGTGAAATCGGGAGAATCTGGAGGGACCGACACGTGCCAAGTTCACGTTGGGGGTCCTCTACTGAGAGATTTAATTTGATTTCTTGTATTTATCTAACCTACACACTTCTTCAGTCCATTTCCATGCCGAACTATTCTCCATTTCCTTTAATACTAAACCTTTGGTACTTTATCAATTCTTGTTTCTTCTTTTTCACTCCCTCATGTGATGTGCTTCTCTTTCCACCCTATGATATACAGTATAGTACATATTTTTACCTACTAATTCTCTCTATTTCTTAACATTTAGAATATATTTTTCATATTTCGTTTTTCCTTTTTTTTCGCCATGTGATGTGAGTCTCTTTCTACCTTATAATATACATTTTACCTAGTATTTTCCTCTATTCTTTCACATTTGGACTACATTTTTTTCACGTATCTTGTTCTTCTTTTATTTCATTTTGCCATTAGCTCTATTAACGCAACTTTTCTTCATTTTCCAACTTCCACTTTCTTTGTTCTATCCTAGTTATTCCTCTCATTTCACCTTGCTGTACTGTCATTCTCGCCTGATCTCTTCTCTGTCTACTTTAGCCTTCACTGAGGTTTCATCATAAATTTTTCATTGCGCATTTTCTCTTTACTGATGTACATTTAGGTTATTTTTTCTTACTCCTTGATCATCAGTTTTTCCTTCTAGATATTCCTTGCTTATTTCAAGATATTCCAATACTTGTTTGTTATCAGCCACAAAAAAAAATTGTGGTGACCAATTCCTTCCTTGGTGTTTTTTATTTTATTTATTTATTTATTTATTTACTTATTTATTCATTTATTGATCTATTTATCTATTTATCTATTTATTTATTTATTTATTTATTTATTTATTTATTTATTTATTTATTTATTTATTTATTTATTTATTTATTTATTTATTTATCTATTTATTTATTTACTGTATTTATGTATTTACTTATTTATCTATCTATTTATTTATTCATATAAGAAAGGAACTGGGAAGAAGGGTTCTTCTAAGAAGCGCAAGGGCGAGTCAAGGTCTTCAGGAAGTTGAAACGCCAAAGGCAGATCACAAACCGATGACCACTGGAACGCAGTTCGAGCTCGTTAGCCCCCGGACCACCAGTCCACCTACCCCAGCATCACCACTCCCCACCCCCATCCCGAAGACGAGCAGCAAAGAACAAACGCTATCTCGGGTTGAATCGCTCTCATACCTGCACTACTGCCCGTTCGTCTTCGCGTCACTCTGATAACTATTAAGTGTTTGATTAGATTGTGGAATTGCAGCTCATGGTGGCGACAAGAGGGGCCGAAACGAGGAGGGGGAGGGGAGGGGGAGAGGTGGAGAGTGGAAAAGGTAAGCGAAGGAGGAGGAGGAGGATCAGAGACGTCGATGGAGGAGAGGTCGGGGTGGGGCATCCCGATCAATTGGAGGGGGAAGGTGCTTGCCTGCCCCCTTGCCGAAGGACCCCTGCGAAGTGTCTGATTCGGGGGTGGGGGTTTGGGGGGTTTTGAGCAAGCGACATTATATATGCTGGAGGGTGACCCCGCGTGAGGCTATTTCAGTGGCATCCGCACCCATGCCGAGGTGACCTTTACCTCCACCTTCACCTTTACCTCCACCTCCCCTGGCGCCGCCTTACTCAAGGGGAACCGATTAAGCCTTGGTCCTGGAATTTCATGAGCCAAAAGAGACCATGGAAAAAGTAAGTAGAATAAAACTGTATGGGAAAAAGGGGCTTGGGACTGTCCCTTTTGGGGTCCCATCCTGTGTTGTGCGTCTTTTACGGAGGAGATAGGAAGACCGCGTTTCTCAAAGTCGTCTTATACTCCGAACGCCACTCTAGTTCTCGGGGAGAATGTTTGCGATCTCGTTAATGCATCGTTAATCACCATGTTGCATTGTGTCAGTGAAAAAAAAAAAAAACCTTCGTTGTAAGAATCTGTGTGCATTGGGAACTTGGGTGGAGGTTAGGTAAGCACATTAGTTTGTCTGATTATATATCTGTATGTCCACATTATTTAGCACTTATTTATATTTTTAATTATTTTTCTACTTATTTACCTTTCTATTTATATGTATATTTACCTATTTATTCATTTGTTCATTTATCAGCTTGTTTATCCATTTCTTTATTTATCTACCTATCTATCTACTAGTTAACTAATTAATTAATTTACTATCCAAATTTCCATTGATCGAGGAAAAGTACATTTTGAAGCGGATTTGATTCCAGATATAAATCTATATTTCTATATTCTTAACGTTACAAGGTAGGAAAATTTTACGATTTTTAAAATATTTCACACCTACCGACTACATTTTTAGTTACACGTTTGTAAAACAACATTAGAATGTGACTATGAATGTGATATGATGTACATATAACCGTTGTAGACACATAACGTTCACCACTCTCCAAACTTCTGTTACCCACAATGCCTGGCATTAGTCCAGCAGTGCAAAATGGCATCAATTTCGTTTCTTCTAGTGGAGTAGTTGTATTTCCACTGTCTATATATCATTTAAAATCCGACTAAAACAATCACATCACACATACAAACATATACCAAAGTTTTTTTCCGCCTTACACGGGGGGGGGGGGTAGCCAAAAAGAAAAAGGAATAGAAACCACTCCCACCCATTTCATTTCCCATACATTCCACTCCCCTCCACCCTCCTCCCTCCCTCTTATCTTGGCACCTCCTGGGTGACGGGTCATCCCTGCATCCTGTCCACTGCCCTGGGTCAGAAGCAGTGTCGCAAGACACAGCACATCCACAGCAAGGCCGCTTCATAAATTCGGCGAACCCCCCTCTCCGTCCCCTCATGCAGAAAAGGAGAAGACGGGGACAAATCCCTTCGGGCTGCGTCAAAATTTTTCTCATACATACTTCCTCAGCCCCCCATCCCCCACCCACTCCCCCTCATGCATCATAGCATCATCTATACACAACCCTTCTCCATTCACCCCTATCTTCTGTCCTCTCCCGTCCTTCCTCCACAGACATTCCCCTCTTTTGTAATGCCCCTTTCACCCCATCCATCCATCTCATCCTAGGACGCTCCCTCATATTCACTCCTTCCACCTCCGCCTTCCACACTTCTTTTACTAATCTTTCTTCACTCATTCTTTCCATGTCTCCAAACCATCCTAATACTCTTTCATCAACCCTATCTCCCAAATCCCTTTCCACCCATGTTCTCCTCCTCACCTCCTCATTTCTCACTCTATCCAGCCTAGTAACCCCTATCATACTTGTCAGACATTTCATCTCAAACACATTTAAACTTCTTCTCTCTTCCTCTCTCATGTTCCATGTTTCTGCCCCGTACAATGCTGTTGGCACAATCACTCCTTCATATAACGTCCGCTTAGCATCCATTCCCAGATGTTTATTTCTCATTACACTTTTTAATCCACCAAGGCATTTACTTGCTTCTCTCAATCTACATTCTACCTCCACCCCCACTCCTCCCTTTTTTGCCACATTCGCACCCAAGTATCTAAAACTATCCACTTCCTCCAGTCTTTCACCATTAATGCTCACTTCCAGCCTACTGTCACTCTCTCCCCATGTACATCCCATCACCTTACTTTTACCCACATTTATCTTCAGCTTCCTTCTTTCACATACCTCAAACTCTGTCACTAACATCCTCAATCCCTCCTCTGTTCCTGCTACTAGCGCAGTGTCGTCAGCAAACAACAGCTGGCTCACCTCCCACTTTTCTCCATTTCTTTAATCATCTCCAACCCCTGATCCACTACCCTTGCATTCACCTCTCGCACCACCCCATTCATGTAAAGATTGAACAGCCAGGGTGACATAACACATCTCTGACGAAGTCCCACCTTTACATCAAACCATTCACTCTCTCCATTTCTAATCCTAACACAAGCTCTACTACTCTCGTAAAAACTCTTGACTCTTCTTAACAGCTTTCCTCCTATCCCATATATCTGCAATACCTCCCACAGTGCCTTCCTGTCTACCCTGTCATAAGCCTTTTCCAGATCCATAAAAGTCCAAAAAACATCCTTACCTTTTCCTATAGCTTTCTCACATATCTGTCTTACCACAAAAATCTGATCTACACAACCCCTACCTGTCCTAAACCCACACTGTTCCTCACCCTCTGTTCTTCTGCTAATCGTCTCAATCAAGACCCTCCCATAAGCCTTCCCAACTACACTCAACAAGCTGATCCCTCTGAAACAACTACACTCACACTTGTCCCCCTTTCCCTTGTAAAGCGGAACTATACAGGCACTCCTCCAGTCCTCCGGCACTCTACCCTCTCTTAAACAACCATTGAATAACCTCACCAGCCAGTCCACCATCACTGTACCTCCTTTCTTCAGACATTCTGCATGGCATCTATCCAGACCAGTTGCTTTACCTACCCTCATCATCTTAACAGCTGCTTTCACTTCATCCTTCCCTACTTCTCCATTTTCCTCACTCATCATGGTCATTTTCTTAGCGCTTGCCATTGCAACTACCTTTCCCCCCTATCCTCCTTCACATTTAGCAACTCCCTAAAATACTCTGCCCACCTTCCTCTCACTACCTTCTCTTCCATTATCATCTCTCCATCTGCACCTTTTGTATTTTCTTCTCTACTTGATTCGCTTCCTCTTTCTCTTTTAATTTCCTTCCAAAACATCTTTTAATTGCTTTCAAAAAATTTCTGTCATACTCTTACCCCATTTCACATCTGTTCTCCTCTTTGCTTCCTTTATCTTATGCTTAACTTCCCTTCTCTTTACTTTGTACCTCTCATACGATTCCCTCGTCCTAATTTGTAGCCAATCTATGAATGCCTGCTTCTTTTCTTCTACACATTTCTTTGCTTCCTCATCCTACCAATCACTACCCTTTCTTCTATTTCCTCCCGCCCTCCTTGTTCCACACACAATCTTTGCACACCTTGTGAATCCCTCCTTGAACCATCCCCATTCCTCCTCCACTCGTAGTTCTACTCTATCCTTCACTTCCTCTCACTTCTCTTTCAGATTCTTCTTATACTCATTCTCCTTTTTTTCTCATTTAAGTAGTTCACTCTAATTACCTCCCTACCTTCTACCCTTTTCCTCTTTCTCCACCTATTCTCCACTCTCAATTTACGTTCCACCAGAAAATGATCTGATATTCCCCCACTCTCTCCCCAGAGAACATGTACATCCTTAACTCTTCCTACCATACTCCTGGTCACCACTACATAGTCCATTAACGCTCTATCTGCCACCCTTCCATCCACCACCCTCTCCCATGTGTACTTATGCTTGACTTTCTTCCTAAACACTTTACTTACTATCATCAACTCTTTCAAGACACATCTCCACCATCATTTCTCCGCTACGATTTTTACCTGGAAATCCACACTTCCCAATCTATTGGTTCATTTCCTACCCTAGCATTAAGATCTCCCAATACAACTACATTGATATTTCTCCCTAATCCCTCTATGCACTCATTTATATCTACCCAAAATGCCTCCCTTTCCTCTACGCTTTTCTCACTACCAGGTCCATACGCACTTACAAAAACCCACATTTCCTTTCCCAGCTTCACCTTCATCCACATCAACCTTGATAAAACCTCCTTCCACTCCACTACACACTTACTTATCTCTTCACTTACTAGTATAGCCACCCCGTCTCTCCCTCGTCCCCTCTTACCTCCTGAGTACCTCCCAGCTACACTCCCAAACTCACAGTTGCTCTTTCCTTTCATTTTATTTTCACTCAAAGCCAGCACATCCATCTTTCTTCTCACAAACATACTGCGTATCTCTTCCCTTTTACTCTTATCTGTACCACATCCACGCACATTAAAAGACCTAAACCTTAGGTACTGGTTGGAAAACTCCCAGACCCTCTTATGCCTTTTCTTCTTTTTTTAGGAATGTCCCCTTTTGGGGCTACAGGTAGTAGGACTCCTAATCCCATCCCCCATCCCGTTTTTTGTCGCTTTTTACGACTCAAGTGGAAAGAATTGGTGGTAGCATTCTCTTCCCCCCCACAACAGGGTCGGCGAAAAAAGGAAATGAATATTCAGAGAAATGGTATAGGACAGTAACAAGGGGTTGGGGGACAGCATAACGGAGGGACAGTCATAGTATAAAAGTGTCATCATTTCTCTATGAACAGAATTTTCCTCTATCATAGACAAAATGATGTGTGGCTCTGGTCCGTAGGGGCACCCCATATAGACCCTAAAGTATCAACTGCATGCTTCTTTGCCACCATAACATGCAGCCAATACCCCAGACGAGGTATCATAGACATCATAGTCACAATTAATCTAAAATACGATTGTCGTACTCACGGTACGATTCATCTTTGTAATCATCGTGACTACATTAAGATATGGCTAAAATAAGATCATCGTAGATACAATACCATCTGACGAATAATATAATCATAACACTCCAATTTGGCTAACATCTTTTTCTCTTGTCTCACTACCAATATATCCATCGTTTCGCTAATTTTCACTAACTGGCAGTGATGTTATATACCGTCAAAAATGTGAACAAACAGTGGTGATATTCAGTACTGACAAAGGTATTCTATAGGTCAGTTTTACTGTGAAAAAAAATTCAACTATGGTGTACACTGACAGTGGTGTGGATTACCAGTAGTTTTTACTATTACATATACTGTTGAATCAAGTGTTGTTATAATTGTGTATTATAATACAAACAATCAATCCTACTAGATATCATAATATTATCTTTTTATGTGATTCTTTCTTACGCTAGGCTGCTGAAACATCTGTGCATATACCTTGCATACATCTATAAAGATGGTGATTTTTTTTTTCTTTTAAAGCTCCTCCGATTTGACAACCGTGGCCTGACTTATGGCAGGAGAGGCGGCCTGCTCGTGTCCAGCCTGCCGCACTGCTGCCCCTTCTCGGCCTTCTGGCGACAGGTAGGTCAAGGTGATCCTTATCCTTTCCCTTTCCATGATATAACTTGGCGCCAGTGACCTCTGGCGATAGGTGGGTCAAGGTCAAGGTGATCCTCATTCTTTCCCTTTCTATGGCCTAACTTGGCGCCAGTGATCTCTGGCGACAGGTAGGTCAAGATCATGGTCATCCTCATTCTTTCCCTGTTCATGGCTTAACTTGGCGCCAGTGACCTCTGGGAATAGGTAGGTGAAGATCAAGGTTACATCCATCCTTTCCCTTTCCATGACCTAATTTGGCGCCAGTGACCTCTGGCGACAGGTAGGTCAAGGTCAAGGTGATCCTCATTCTTTCCTTTTCCATGGCCTAACTTGGCGCCACTGACCTTTGGCGACAGCTAGGTCAAAGTCAAGGACAAGGTCATCCTCATTTACTCCTTTTCCACGGCCTAACTTTTGGTGCCAGGGGTGTTATTTGTTATTTACCTCTTCAATACAACGACACCCTTTATATATTATATTCTGGCTAATACAAGATGATTTCATTCAGTTGAGGGAGAATCGCCTGTTTCAATAATTTTATCTCAATACCCATTATATTCCATGACCTTTTCTTTTTGGCTATATAATAGGGTAATGCTCACACAGGATGGACAGCAGTCCAAAACATGTCTCCCTTGAGGGGGATTTACAGGAGAACCAGCTCCAAGGAGCCACATGTTTCTGAAGGAGAACCTTTAGACGCGAACAGATGAGATGATTGGTGGAGTCCTCTTCTTCTTCCTCTTCTTCCTCCTTCTGCAGATGCTTTCAGTGCTGGTGGTCTGCGGCATGGCCTCTGCTATGGGCGCCCTCTTCGCCTTCTCCGCCGTCTCGGTGCCCCAGTGGGACGGTAGGACCTCAAGTATCAACCTCACTTCGAACGAAGCCAAGTGGTTCTGTGAGTACCCTTCGCCTTCTGCTGTAGGTCTTCGCGCCCCCTTCTCTTTCTGGGTGTGGGTCTTCGGGTAGTAAGCGGTTCCATGCACCCCCACGTGGATCAAAAGGCGCTTACTACAGAGAAGGCTTACCTGCGGTTCATGGCGTTACCTTTGCCATATGTGCTTGAACAGCTATGGCGAGTGGCAGTAGCTGGTTTTCTTCAGAATCGAGTTAGAAAAAAAAAACAAAAACAAAAAACAGAAACAAATGGGCAGATAAATAAATGAGCAAATGAATAGATAAAAAGCCGAGTGAATATATTGGTACATAGATATTTGAAGAAATAAAGGAGTAACTAAAAAGATAGATAAACATGTTGTGGTGCCGTCGATTGATTTAGTGTTTAACCAAGAGCACCTCCAATGGGAGTGATCAGAGATACCCACATAGGAACGATTTGGGAAATAAAAAAAATCAAGGTATACGCTGCCACCACCCAATCGTCTATATGGATATATCTGACCATAAATGGAAACTGCTCCTTGTTATTCACGTCTGACTCCGTCCCCTTTCCTCAGGTCGTTCGGGGTTGGTTCTGGGTAGCGAAAAGGCCTATGCCCAAGTGGGGGTAGTAAAAGAAAATAAGCGAAGGTCTGCTATGTGTTAATTATTACACTGAAGCAAAAATATAGTAAGGAAATACAAAAGTATATTGTGGTTTTCTCCAACTAATCTATTGA
>NC_134781.1:41471145-41486145 GCF_046742065.1 Oratosquilla oratoria | reverse complement strand
TCTCAGTAGGAGAATAACTATGCACTTGCAAAATGGGGCTATAAAACATCATTTATTGAAATACCATAACCAAACAGCCACCCGTGAATACCTAGTTAAAAACACCAGGATTATAGCAAGCAATAGGGATGTACATAAACTTAAGCTAGGGAATTTAGTCCTATAATTAATATCCAAATTAACATGATATCTGTCATTGCTTTGTTTAACAGTGCAGCCACGCTACCCGTGACCTCTCCCCGACAACCCCCCCCTCCACCTCCTCCCACCCACTCCTTCCATCCTCCCCCCAACCGATCCCGCAACCCCCTAACCCCCCAACCCTCTTCTTCACGTATTAACGAGAAACCAACCGCGCCCTCTAATCCTCCCTCCACCACCCCTTCCACCACCCAAGCCGGCTAGGTGCGTATATATGTCATCAAACGAAGATTTTCTTCGTCATTTCTTTGGACCTTTAATTTTTGTAAGTAGCGGTCCCCAACAGCCCATGTACCATGATAGGATGTGTGTTTTTGCTCATTTATTGATATCTATTTCCATATTTGTGAATTTGTTTAGATTAACATGTTGTTTTCTTTATTGCTGTACGTCTATATTATCTTTGTTACAGAATTTCCTGAAGATGTCTCTTTGTTAGACGAAACGTTGAAATAAATGAATCATTTTGGCAACTTGGTCTATGCCCACCCTCCAAATGGCAGAGTATTGGTTAGAAAACTGGAGAATACCCATAAGAAGATCAACAACCTCCTTAATGCTGTCGATTTTAATAATGCATGCATACAAGAGAATCTGCTCCCCAGATATTCATATATATTTATATATATATATATATATATATATATATATATATATATATACATGTATATATATGCATATATGTACATATATATATATATATATATATATATATATATATATATATATATATATATATATATGTATATATATATATATAACTGAAGGCAGAGGAAGTATACGAGGAATAATAGAGGAATTTTACTGCCTTAACGTTTCGACCCTTAGGGTCTTGAGCACAAAGCTTAACAATAAAGTACAACATGGACATTTTATACACAGGCATGTCATCTCACAGGGTGCCTAGGAAAGGTCGTCGTGCTCGGAACATTTGTCCGTTTGTTTTCATCAACTACCAATAAACTTTTAGCTCTTGCCAAGCATATAAAACCATCTCTATGTTTGATGTTATTATTAGCATTAATATAGGCTGGTTCTATTGTTTTTCTTAAATTCTTCGTTGAACCTTTATCTATTATAATTGTATTGTCCCAGTCCGGTGTATCTATGTGTCTTACTATAGAATTAGAAGGCCTGTGGGTTCTTACATAATTTTTGTGTTCGTATAACCTTTTTTCTAATCCACGATCTGTTTCCCCAAAATATGAAGATGGGCAATTTTTACAAGGTATTTTGTATACAATACTATTTTCATCCATATGTTCTAGCTATCTTAATACCTGCTTTAAAGAGGACGTTATCTAGAGTTGAATCAATGTTGGAATTTGGGACTGTGATATATCGTGTTTCTTTGTTACAATTATGTTGCAATTTGCTATCTGATGTTCTAGCTATCTTAATACCTGCTTTTAAGAGGACGTTGTCTAGAGTTGAATTAATATTGGAATTTGGGACTGTGATATATCGTGTTTCTTTGTTGCAATTATTGATATTTTTACTCTCTTATTTATTTTCTTAGCTTTCTTTTTAATTTAAGTAGGAAAGCTTTGGGATCTTAATTTGCTGAAAGTTTTTGTGATGTGATCTAGTTCATCTTCCAAAAATTCTTCACTACAGATGCAAAAAGCCCTGAGGATCATCATTAGCAGGCCAAATACATAAGATATAATCAATGTACCTGTACCATGTGACATAATGGGTGAGAATCTTAGGTAATAACATAGTTTCAAAATGTATTTGGCCTGCAAATGATGATCCTACTTTGTTCTTAACTGAACTCAATGCCTTGGTCTCTTCCATTAAATTCACCATGGAAACAGAAGAAAATAATCATTTACCTTCCCTTGATGTAATGATTTACGGAAAGGAAAGGTCCTTCAAATTTGATGTCTATAGGAAACCCACCAGTGTCCTTTCATACGTACATTTTTACTCGTCTCATCATTGCAAGACAAAGATGTCAGTGTTGTCATTAATGTTTCTGAGAGCCCATAGAATTTGCAGTCCGGAGTTTTTGGATGATGAACTCTTAAGAATATTTGACATAGCTTCAAAATTGAAATATCCTAAGCACCTCGTGGAGATTTCTTATAAATTGGCAAAGAAATCTTTCTACGAGAAAAAAAAAATTAGTAAAACATTTAATGTAAAAAACCTACTTGTGCTGCCTTTCAACGAGAATTTCGTCAAACTACCTCATATTCTTAAGTATTTCAACATTCAAGTGGCATTTAAGAACTCCAATACAGTTAGAAGTCTTTTAATTAAAAACTCTCCTTATAAGGAAGAAGGACGCATCTATTCAATTCCATGTAAATATTGCAACAAATGCTGTATTGGTCAGACTGGAAAAGAATTTAAAGTAAGGTTAAAACAACATCAGTATAGCTTCAAGAGTGGGCAAATTTCTAATGCATTATTGATTCACCTAAGGGATTTTAATCATTGCATAAATTGGGAGGGTGCTAAAGAAATTGTTAGAAATAAGTCATACTTGACTAGAAATATAATAGATTCCAGTCTGATCAAAGATACATTTGTCAATATCTTAAATTCAAGTCATGGTATGTACAAACTGGACAATTTTATTGTGAAAAAGGTAGTGGCCCAAACGTCCGCTGCCGCGAACGAGTCAGGTCGACAAAAGAACCTCACAACCTCTCCCGGTTCCCTTCCTGACCTTATACTCTGTGTATATATTCTTGTGTCCTTTTTCAACTCTTATCCTAAGGATGTCTGAATAGACGAAAGCTCTTGGTCATCAGTTTATCTTTTTCCTTTATGGTTTTTCCGCATATTTAGAATCACGAGTTTGTGATTTCTCATGCATATACTATATATATATATATATATACATATTTATATATTTATAAATATATATATATATATATATATATATATATACATACATATATATATATACTGTATATATATATATATATATATATATATATGTGTGTGTGTGTGTGTGTGTGTGACGTAAGTGGAGTATGAAACACAGGAGTCTTAGTCTGAGTTTATTCCTGACTAGATTCGCAGGTATGCTTTTTCAAAGGAATGGTGTACAAATGAGCTATGGACATTTTATACATGAGGTTGACCTCACTACCTCTCCGTGTTACCATAGCTGGCGACAAGTGTGAACATTACATATTCATTGTAACAAATAAGTAAATATAATAATAATGATAATGCTAGTAATAAGAGTAGTGGTAAAATAATGATAATATTAATAATAACAATGAAAATAATAATAGTAGTAATAATAGTAATAACAATAGTAATGATAATAATAACAACAATAATGATAATATCAACAACAACACCAATAACAATAATGATAATAGAAATAATAATAGTAATGATAATAATACATGCATACATATACCAAAGGCTTTTTCCCCCATACACGGGGGGTAGCCAAAAAGAAAAAGACATAGAAATCACTCCCACCCATTTCATATCCCATATATTCCACTCCCCTCCACCCTCCTCCCTCCCTCCTATCTTGGCACCTCCTGGATCACGGGTCATCCCTGCATCCTGTCCACTGCCCTGGGTCAGAAGCAGTGTCGCAAGACACAGCACATCCACAGCAAGGCCGCTTCATAAATTCGGAGAACCCCCTCTCCGTCCCCTCATACAGGAAAGGAGAAGACGGGGAGAAATCCCTTCGGGCTGCGTCAATTTTTTTTTTCTCATACATACTTCCTCACCCCCCATCCCCCACCCACTCCCCCTCATGCATCACAGACTCATCTATACACAACTCTTTTCCATTCACCCCTATCTTCTGTCCTCTCCCGTCCTTCCCCTACAGACATTCCTCTCTTTTGTAACCCCCTCTCCGTCCCCTCATACAGGAAAGGAAAAGACGGGGAGAAATCCCTTCGGGTTGTGTTAATTTGTTTTCTCATACATACTTCCTCACCCCCCATCCCCCACCCACTCCCCCTCATGCATCACAGACTCATCTATACACAACCCTTTTCCATTCACCCCTATATTCTGTCCTCTCCCGTCCTTCCCCTACAGACATTCCTCTCTTTTGTAAAGCCCCTTTCACCCCATCCATCCATCTCATCCTAGGACGCCCCCTCATATTCACTCTTTCCACCTCCGCCTTCCACACTTCTTTTACTAATCTTTCTTCATTCATTCTTTCCATGTCTCCAAACCATCCTAATACTCTTTCATCAACCCTATCTCCCAGCTCCCTTTCCACCCCTGTTCTCCTCCTCACCTCCTTATTTCTCACTCTATCTAGCTCAGTAACCCCTATCATACTTCTCAAACATTTCATCTCAAACACATTCAAACTCCTTCTCTCTTTCTCTCTCATGTTCCATGTTTCTACTCCGTACAATGCTGTTGGCACAATCACTCCTTCATAAAACCTCCTCTTAGCATCCATTCCCAAATGTCTATTTCTCATTACACATTTTAATTCACCAAGGCATTTACTCGCTTCTCTCAATCTACATTCTACCTCCACCCCCACTCCTCCCTTTCCTGTCACATTCGCACCCAAGTATATAAAGGATTACAAAGGCGGAGCATGCCGACAGGAGACCTTTTGATCCATATCTAGGTCGGATGCGAAAAAAAATCATATTAATAATAAATAAAAACTATGATAATGTAAATAACAAATAAAATACATAAATAAATGCATAGGTATAGTTAAATAATAAACAAACAGGTAAATAGTAAATAATAATAAATTGACATATAACTAATAATAAATGAAAATCAGACAGACAAATGATAACAAAACAAAAACAAATAATATGAAATAAATTATAATCATTACAGCATCTTACTTAGATATTTATCTAAATGATTCTTAAAGCTTCGAACTGAACTACATTGCACTACCTGTGCAGGAAGTTTATTCCATTCATTAACTACACGGTTGGCAAAGTTGTTTCTACCTACTTCCAAATTGAATCTATTTCCGGACAGTTTGAGACCATTGTTTCTTGTCGGATTCTCATTCAATGTAAAAATTTGGTCACTTTTGATGTTGTCAATTCCCTTTAGAATCTTAAAGACCTGTATCAAGTCACCTCTGAGTCTACGCTTTTTTAGGGAAAACAGATTCATATGTTTTAGTCGATTTTCGTATGATTTATTTTTGATATTTGGAATCAGTTTTGTGTCTCGCCGTTGTACTTTTTCCAGTCTGTCAATGTCTTTAATGAGATTTGGTGACCATACGGAAACAGCATATTCCAAATGTGGACGAACTAACGATTTATATAGCTTGTTAATGAGTGATGGACTTTTGAAATCAAAAGATCGCGCAATCAGTCCTAGAATCTTATTTGCTTTCTCAGAGGCTGAAATACACTGCTTGGATGATTTGAGGTCGTTACTGATAATTACGCCGAGATTTTTTTCACTATCCACTTTTATTAACGAATTTCCAAATAACTTGTAATCGTACTTACTGTTATTTTAACCTATGTGCATTACCTTGCATTTACTTGTGTTAAGTTTCATTAGCCACTTTTCAGACCATTGCTGTAATTGATCTAAATCTTCTTGAATATCTAATTGGTTTGAGTGATCATTTGCCACTCCGCACAGTTTTGTTTCATCAGCAAATTTGGAAACAGTAGATTTTAGTCCATGGTCTATATCATTTATATATACTATGAATGGAAGTGGCCCAAGAACGGAACCCTGAGGAACTCCACTTGCAACACTTTTCCATCCAGAAGTTTTTCCATTTAAAACAACTCTCTGTTTTTGATCATTCAACCAATTACTAGTCCAACCTAATAGGCTACCACTTATTCCATGCAAAGCTAATTTAGTAAGTAGTCTTTCGTGTGGGACGGTATCAAAATGTGGTGCCACCAATAATGTGGGGGTAGTGAAAGCATGTAAGTGAAGGTCTGCTATGTGTTAATTATTACACTGAAGCAAAAATATAGTAAGGAAATACAAAAGTATATTGTGGTTTTCTCCAACTAGACAATCTATTGATCCTTACAATATGAAAAATATATGGGTATGCGAGACATTTAATAACACAGTTTTGTTTGTTTATGGGCATCATAAGTAAGGTCACAGGCACGTGGAAAAACGTAGTTATTTACGCTCCAACCTTCCGGTCACTGTATAAGTCTACTTACAATATTGTGTCTACCTTCAACCCCGTATTCTTATTAGAGAACGATCACAGACAGAATTATACTCTAAGGATTACACCCTCATAGCTAATGTATATACGCAAAGTGTTTGTGAAGTACACTCTCTTAAACCCCTGTTATCGGAATCATTTTTGGCATCAGATTCAAAACTTAATAATAATAATAACTATCTACCTACTATATCTGCACTATATCATTTAACTCACATATTGACATTTGTTTTCATTAATCTTACAGAACGTTTCCATACCTGTTATCGGAATCATTTTTGGCATCAGATTAAAATTTTAGCTGCGCACAAAAAGAACGAGACGGCTATGTGTTCGTATCTATTGGTAAACTACTAACCTCCCTGTTGTATTATTTCGTAAAACTTCATTTCGCTTCTCAACAGAGCCCCTAGCTGCTACAATCTCTCCCTAAACTATTTCTCTAGTGGAATCCTGAACTGAAAGTTGGGAATTTTTCCTATTACTCTTAAAATTAATGGCCTTAGTTTACGCCTCTGTCCGAACGTGTTTAGTGACGTCACGGGTGGGCGGAGCTACGGTGCGCCCGCTATGTTCGAGAACATTCTAATGTCGTCTCGAAGCTTTAGTTGAACCAAAATCAGCTGATATATATTTGTAGCTATCTCCTATTGTATGTTTTTCTTCAATGATTATAGTAAGGCTCTTTGCCAACACATCTTGATAGGCAGACATAGAATAGAATAAATTCATGGTCTATTAAGGCTCTATTTTCTACTTTGCTTCTTGGTTGAGTAAAACCGTCACGACGTCCATAATACCCAGTCTCTCAAATCAACACTCAAATAAATAAATAGATAAATAAAACGAAATTCCAAAAATAATATCCCTTCAAAATTCCTGTCCTTACATGGCCCTACGCCCCCTCGTAAGAAAAATTCCGCAACATCACGTGAAGGATTCTATTTGGTGTGGTCCAAATCCCCCTGCAAAAGAAAAAAAATCCATCCTGCAAAAGAGAGCGATTATCCTTTTGATAGCTTGACGAGGCACTCTCCCCTCAGCACACTCGTAGGTGTACGAATCTCAGGTGACCCGGGGGTACACCAATTTACTGTGGATGTCTCCGTGGACTTTTCCATCAGCCTTCGTATTGGCTGGATTCCCCAATTAACCTCTTACCTAATACTTGACTGGACATGCATAGCCGCTACGACCGAGCTAAGCCACGACTCTCTCTTGTGGTTTCGCCCCATGGGTGGCACACTACTTCCCCTTCTGTGGGCTCACCTCTGGGCAATCGGCGATTGACCACCAGGTCCTGAAGTCCTACACCCCTGTCAAGCGGGCAATTGTGAATTTGAGTTGGGTTCATGACCCCAACTCGAGCTAAAGAATTTCCCCATTTTCCAATACTACTCCGAATGAAAGTGCTCGCTAACCATCGTTTGTAGTCCCTCTCCTAGGCTAATATTGACTTCTTTATCCCCCCCCCCTAAGTTGACCTTTAGTTCCTTCACCTGGCTGTTGCTGAAATTTCCTTTTACAACATATGAAATATATGCATCCTTAATCCTAGGACATCTCAACCTTACACATGTATAAAAGTATAGGTGGGTTACATTTAAGCTTTATGGTCCAATATATAGGAACATTGAGGGCATCTTTGCATTAATTTGCACGAGCATTCGTTTTTCTTTGGACATATACTGGCACGATATGATCCCTACATTTCCTATTGCAGTTAACTACTGTCATCTTAGCACCTTAAATCACTAGATATGGCGCCAACTGGGCGGATTGTTCCAATTGATTCTCTTCAGTATTCTTCGATGAGCCGTCTTCAATGTTCTTCAATGTTCGATGCATCCGCTCCACCATTCCATTCGCTTGGGGATGGTCTGGGGTAGTGTAGAGCAGGGTGATTTGCTTTTCTCCACACAACTTCTTGTAAGCCGTGTTGGTGAATTCTGCTCCATTATCTGTTATGATGCTCTCTGGGGTGCCGTAGTCTGCAAAGAACTGGGTTAGGGAGTGTAGTATGTGTTGGTGGTGTTTTGTTCTCAATGGGAAGAACCAAACGAACCTACTGTAGTGATCGATTATTGTCATAATATACCTATACCTCTACGTCCCGGACACCATATCTGTTAGGTCTATGCCTATTCTCTCCATTGCCTTTGTAGCAGGGGGAACCTCTTTGTATTGCTGTGACAACCCTTGTGTACCCTTGAACCTCTGACAAGTAATGCATTTCTTTACAAAATTACATACATCTACCTTTAAATTTGACCAATAGAACAGCTCCTCCTGGGTTAGATTCCCATTCATGTCTATCTTTCATCCTCGCTCTCGTCTCTTTTTCCTCTCCCGAATTGGATTCCCATTCCGTTTTATTGTTCATTTTTACCTGACTGCCTTTAATTATGTGTAGTTCCATCAAAGCTATACACCTTAACACGTCACTTCCCCACACAATCTCATCCGCTATTTCTATACTCTTAGTGACTGCCGAGGATCTATTCTGTCTCTGATTACTGTACTGCCAATCCACAGGGTACACAAGCTTTGTCTAGGTCGACACACAGATAAGTGAGCTTCAGGTTGGTTAATAGCGTAAATCCCACCGCTCGGCCACCAATAATGTGGTGCCGTCGATTGATTTAGTGTTTAACCAAGAGCATCTCCAATAGGAGTGATCAGAGATACCCACATAGGAACGATTTGGGAAATAAAAAAATCAAGGTATACGCTGCCACCACCCAATCATCTATATGGATATATCTGACCATAAATGGAAACTGCTCCTTGTTATTCACGTCTGACTCCGTCCCCTTTCCTCAGGTCGTTCGGGGTTGGTTCTGGGTAGCGAAAAGGCCTATGCCCAAGTGGGGGTAGTAAAAGAATATAAGTGAAGGTCTGCTATGTGTTAATTATTACACTGAAGCAAAAATATAGTAAGGAAATACAAAAGTATATTGTGGTTTTCTCCAACTAGACAATCTATTGATCCTTACAATATGAAAAATATATGGGTATGCGAGACATTTAATAACACAGTTTTGTTTGTTTATGGGCATCATAAGTAAGGTCACAGGCACGTGGAAAAACGTAGTTATTTACGCTCCAACCTTCCGGTCACTGTATAAGTCTACTTACAATATTGTGTCTACCTTCAACCCCGTATTCTTATTAGAGAACGATCACAGACAGAATTATACTCTAAGGATTACACCCTCATAGCTAATGTATATACGCAAAGTGTTTGTGAAGTACACTCCCTTAAACCCCTGTTATCGGAATCATTTTTGGCATCAGATTCAAAACTTAATAATAATAATAACTATCTACCTACTATATCTGCACTATATCATTTAACTCACATATTGACATTTGTTTTCATTAATCTTACAGAACGTTTCCATACCTGTTATCGGAATCATTTTTGGCATCAGATTAAAATTTTAGCTGCGCACAAAAAGAACGAGACGGCTATGTGTTCGTATCTATTGGTAAACTACTAACCTCCCTGTTGTATTATTTCGTAAAACTTCATTTCGCTTCTCAACAGAGCCCCTAGCTGCTACAATCTCTCCCTAAACTATTTCTCTAGTGGAATCCTGAACTGAAAGTTGGGAATTTTTCCTATTACTCTTAAAATTAATGGCCTTAGTTTACGCCTCTGTCCGAACGTGTTTAGTGACGTCACGGGTGGGCGGAGCTACGGTGCGCCCGCTATGTTCGAGAACATTCTAATGTCGTCTCGAAGCTTTAATTGAACCAAAATCAGCTGATATATATTTGTAGCTATCTCCTATTGTATGTTTTTCTTCAATGATTATAGTAAGGCTCTTTGCCAACACATCTTGATAGGCAGACATAGAATAGAATAAATTCATGGTCTATTAAGGCTCTATTTTCTACTTTGCTTCTTGGTTGAGTAAAACCGTCACGACGTCCATAATACCCAGTCTCTCAAATCAACACTCAAATAAATAAATAGATAAATAAAACGAAATTCCAAAAATAATATCCCTTCAAAATTCCTGTCCTTACAAAAAGCTTTTGCAAAGTCTAGATATATTAAGTCTATATTGTTTCTTTTGTCATAATTCGAGATAACTGTGTTGTAGAATTCGAGTAAGTTAGTCACGCAAGAACGTTTCCGTCTGAAACCATGCTGGCTATCATTTATCAAACGGTTACTTTCTAAATGATGTTCGATAGCATCTCTGATGATAGTTTCCATTATTTTTCCTACGATTGAAGTCAAACTTATAGGCCTATAGTTATTTGGTTTCTTTTTGTCACCTTTTTTGAATATGGGAATAACGTTAGCTAGCTTCCATTCTCTTGGGACATCTCCGGATATGATGGATTTCTTGAAAATAATTTCTAATGGAACAACAATCTCATTTTTCATTTCCTTTAAGATTCTTGGATGCCAACCGTCAGGCCCTGGTGTTTTATTAACTTTGAGTTTGTCTATACACCTTTTAATTTTTTCTTTTGTTATATTTACCGTAGTGAGTAAGTTTACCCTAGACTTTTCACAGGTTTCAGTTTGGAATTCACCTTGAGGTGTTTCGTTTACGAATACCGAGCTAAAATAATTGTTTAAGATATTACACATTCCTTCATTTGAATATTCAAGTTGACCGTCAGCAGATAATAGTGGACCAATGTGATTCCTAACAACCTTTTTATCTCTAATGTAACTATAGAATTCTTTGGGATTCTCTTTGGATTTATCAGCGATGTTCATTTCGTATTGTCGTTTTCTTTTTCTTATTGTCTTTTTTAAATCTCTCTGTATTGATACATAAGTTTCATAGTCATTAGATGCACCCGAGCACTTATATTTCTTATAAGCCTGTCTCTTTTTAGCAATACTTTTTTCAGTGTCTTTGTCGAGCCACTTTGGGCGAGCCTGATTTGGGGGACGTCTGTCCTTAAAAGGAATGTAAGTTTGAATAATCTTAGTGAGCGTATTTTGAAATATTTCCCACATCTGATCTACAGGTCTTTCGTTTAATTTTGCCTCCCAATCTGTAAGCTGAAGCTCCTGACGTAGTCCTTTGAACTGAGCTTTACTGAAATCGGGTATTTTAGAAACACAAGTATCTATTCTAAAATTGTTTAGGAGTTTGAATCTAACTAGGTTGTGATCGCTATTTGCAACAGATTCACCGACTTCTACATCAGTTACCATACTTTTGCGGCTAGTGATCAAAAGATCGAGTAAGTTTCCATATCTTGTGGGTTCTTTTACATGCTGAATTAAGTAATTGTCACCAAGAAAATCAAACAAGCGACTACCTATATGGCCATGTTCAAGGGTCATCCAATCAATGTCAGTAAAATTGAAATCACGAATTATCAATAAATCCCGGTTGCAGAAACTAGACAGTTCTTGAAATAACAGTTTGTCGTCTGCTAATGATAAT
Source organism: Oratosquilla oratoria (assembly GCF_046742065.1). NCBI lineage: Eukaryota > Metazoa > Arthropoda > Malacostraca > Stomatopoda > Squillidae > Oratosquilla > Oratosquilla oratoria. Next base: position 41,474,367 of record NC_134781.1, on the reverse strand, counting down.
GTCTTTGGCCTATATATTACACCTATATTCACTTTTTGTCAATTTGTTTGGGTTAACTCAACCCACAAACTATCATATGCATCCTGTTTCACTTTTTCTAAAACACAAGCATGAACATTGTTTTTAACGTACAATAGAACACCCCCACCTTTCTTATGGTTTCTATCCTGATGAAAGTGTTTAAATCCGGCAATATTAAATTCAGCTTCGAACTCTGTACCATTTAACCATGTCTCAGTTATTCCTATCATATCGAGATTTTCGCTTTTGACATACGCCTGTATTTCTTGAAATTTGTTTCTAATACTACGAGCATTAAAGTACATGATTTTAAGAAACTCGTGATTATTTTTTTTTTGACACATTTTGAATTTCAATATCATGTCTTACATTATCATTTTGTTTTTCATTTATACCTTGCTCTGTATTATTATTTGGTCCTTCATTGACGTTCAATGCCTCATTAACATTTCTCCCATCAAAATTAACATTTCCCCCATCCCGGACATCTGGTCGATCACGGTCATCCGATCTCTTTTGTACATTTTGTCCTCCTACGTCACCGTGATTCACGCCGGCCTCCCGTCGTTCAGTGACATTATGTCCGGCATCCCTTCCTAAAATTATATTTTGTCCTCCAGTGACATTATATCCTACCGCGATATTTTTTTCCTCCACTATAATTACATCCCATCGTGATCTTTTGTCTTCCACTGTCATTACATCCTATCATGATATTTTGGCCTTCATTGACATTCTGTCCGGTATCCCTTCCTAAAATTATATTTTGTCCTTCACTGACATTATATCCTACCGTGATATTTTCTCCTCCGTTATCATTACATCCTATCGTGATATTTTGTTCTCCACTATCATTACTTCCCATCGTGATCTTTTGTCCTCCACTGTCATTACATCCCATTGGGACATTTTGTCCTATGACATTACATCCTAATGTGATATTTCGTCCTCTAGCGACATTATATCCACTGTCATTACATCCTATCATGATATTTTGGCCTTCATGGACATTCTGTCCTGTATCCCTTCCTAAAATTATATTTTGTCCTTTACTGACATTATATCCTACCGTGATATTTTCTCCTCCATTATCATTACATCCTATCGTGATATTTTGTTCTCCACTATCATTACTTCCTATCGTGATCTTTTGTCCTCCACTGCCATTACATCCCATTGGGACATTTTGTCCTATGACATTACATCCTAATGTGACATTTCGTCCCCTAGCGACATTATATCCTAAAATTATATTTTGTCCTATACTGGCACATTGTTCTACATTAATGCTATACTCTACACTGTTTTCCCAAGTACATTCTATTTCCCCTTCCCTTTGGGCTTCTACCCTAAAAAAGGAGCTAATTTACAAAGGATTACAAAGGCGGAGCATGCCGACAGGAGACCTTTTGGTCCATATCATTACAAACTCCCACAATGAGGTTTGTAAGAACATCTTTGCCTCTGCGGGTAAGGTGGATCCCATCAGAAGCGTAAAGGTCATGGCGCCTAGAAAAGAGATACCAAGGATCAAGACAGTGGTATCCCAACTGTGTGCACAACTGCGATATCCTATCATTGATCCCTATGGCTCTACTGTTCCAACACGAGCCTGCGCAGATCCTCGAGAGGATCCCACAGACTACGTGACGGCTCCCACGTTCCTTCATCTCCTGAAGGAGGACCCTGTAATTCCGAACAAGCTCCTCTGATCTCACCCTACCTACATCGTTACTTGCCGTATGAACAATCGTAACCGTGTTCTTCCGTCCTTGCTCCCTGATGGACCGGGTACAATCGACGATCCCACGGCCCGGTTGACATACAAGCTTGCAGCGTCGCTTAGTCTTCCGCTGCAGGATGTCGTCATAGTCTCGCACCATGGAGTCCCCCACCACCAAGAACTCCTGGTTTTCAGCCACTTCATCCTCCAGTAGAGCAAAACGATTAGCTAGAGCCAGCGATTGCTCCACAGGGCACACGTCCACCGAACGCGGGCTCGACAAACGGGACCCCACGGAGCGCCACTCGCTCAGGGCAGTGACAGTAGGGGAAGAAGTGGAACGCTCTTTGGATTGTGGGGAGGGTTCACTCTTCTCACGGAGCGCACTCCTGAGAAGACGAATTTCCTCCTCACACATCCTGAGACGGACCTCTAGGTTCACGCAACCTTCACAAGCCATTTCGCTCCCCCTTTAGTAATAAAAACGGCAAAGAGAAAATGCAAATCAACAACAACAAAAAATCAAAGCGGTCTCTAATAAACTAAATACGTGAAGCTTACTCTGCTTACCTTATACTATTTCTCTTACCTTTGGAGTACAGTAACAGAAAACTGTTTTGAATTTAAATAGAACACTACACTTTATCTTATATCTGTAACTGTATAGCGCTATACGTATACAATCACAAAAACACAACACAATCACTTAACACTATTCGGAGATATAAATTTCACAGGTATTCGCTAGCTGGTGTCTGTGCAGAAAAACGAGGTCTCTAGCTGAGGTCACGAGTGGACTGAGAGCTGAGGTCACGAGTGGACTGAGAGCTATCCACTTCCTCCAGTTTCTCACCCTTAATGCTCACTTCCACCCTACTGTCATTCTCTCCCCTTGTACATCTCATCACCTTACTTTTACCCATATCTATCTTCAGCTTCCTTCTTTCACACACCTTCTCAAACTCTGTCACTAACTTCTTCAATCCCTTCTCTGATCCTGCTACTAGCGCAGTGTCGTCAGCAAACAACAGCTGGCTCACCTCCCACTTTTCTCCATTTTCTTTAATCATCTCCAACCCCTGACCCACCACCCTTGCATTCACCTCTCGCATCACCCCATCCATGTAAAGACTGAACAGCCAGGGCGACATAACATACCCCTGACGAAGTCCCACCTTTACCTCGAACCACTCACTCCCTCCATTTCTAATCCTAACGCAAGCTCTACTACTCTCATAAAAACTCTTGACTGCTCTTAACAGCTTTCCTCCTATCCCATATATCTGCAGTACCTCCCACAGTGCCTTCCTGTCTACCCTGTCATAAGCCTTTTCCAGATCCATAAAAGCCCCCCAAAATCCTTATCTTTTCCTATAGCTTTCTCACATATCTGTCTTACCACAAAAATCTGATCTACATATCCCCTACCTGTCCTAAAACCACACTGTTCCTCACCAATTACTCCCTCTGTTCCTCTC
>NC_134781.1:41438645-41461145 GCF_046742065.1 Oratosquilla oratoria | reverse complement strand
TCCCCTGGCATTTAGGCAACGCCCAACATTGGTATCTTTTATGAAGACGGAAGTAGCGTAATGGGTGTCCAGATTCTTACAAGAGGTCTGTAATTGGTGCTTACGTTAAGAGGGCCTTCTCCCATTGCAGCACGTGGAAAGCTGTTCATACAGAACTTGAACGTGTTAGGCAAGTGTTAACGAATAATGGCCTCTCTAGAAACACCATAGAAGATGTCATTAGGAAGAATATGGAAGAGTTTCACACCGGAGTCAAGACCACTGCTGACAACGCGGAGAAAACCCTAATGATTTACTAGAAATTAGATTTTGGCACTGCTTACAGCCAAGAAGCTGATACCCTTCGTAGAATTATCTCTAGAGGTGTTTCACCCAAGGAGCCCTACGAGAGAGTCTCACTGAAAGTCTTCAGCCATCCCAACCTGATTGCCTCCCTCATCATGAAAAGCAGCACCGTCCTCGAGTGTCCAAAGGAACTTAAAACCGGCGTAGTATATAAATTTAAATGTTCTGATGGGGCATGCAAGCCTCTCGATTTTAGCTACTCGGCCATACCCTCACGACCTTAAGAAGACGACTGCAAGCTCACCGTAACAACGGAGCCATCCACCAACATTTTGTTGATTCCCACGGCAAAAAACCGCCCCTAGTAGATCTCATAAGAGATACAAAGATAACCCACCATGATAACAATTATGGAAGTTTAGTAGTAGCTGAGGCAGTGAGCATCGCTTTACAAAAGCCTATTTTAAATGTACAGATATCATCTGATTATGTCCTCCCCTCTTATAGAAAATCCAGACCGCTACCACGGGACAAAAACCCACATGGGGTTTGTGTCTAGACTGCCGGGACGGAATCCCACATCGGGAAGTTTTCCCAGTCACTCTTTCCGTCTTAGTAGAGTGGACAGATTCCCACATTACAAGTGAAATCTCCCTGCCGTTTTTACTCGGCCTTATATACCCATGTTTGTTTTGATGTAGTGTATTATCCTGAAGATGACCATTTGTAATGGTTGAAACAGCTGTCGGTAAAATGAATCAACATTATGAAGCCTTTTACTATTTCCTACAGAGTTTGAATTATGAAGAATTTAGATAAATGTTCTCTTAAAATCATTGACGCCACTTGTGCTTTAGCATTTATATATATAGACATATATAAACATGTATATATATAGAGAGATATATAAATATGTATATATATAGACATATATAGATATGTATGTATATATATAGAGAGACATATATGAATATATATATATATATATATATATATACGTATATACATACACACACACACATAAACACACACACACACACACACACACACACACACACACACACACACACACACACACACACACACACACACACACACACACACACACACACACACACACACACACACACACACACACACACACACACACACACACATGTGTATTCAATGTAAGAGAAGATTTGGAATCTGGGATCCATATTGGTTAACAGTAAACACCAGATTCAATTGAAGGGTTTATTTTTATTATTTTTATTTTATTTTATTTTATTGTAATGTATGCGTTGTACAATTGACTGAAAGGGTGAACCTTTCCCAGGTTTACCATTTCAGCGATTCATAAGGCGTTCACATTCTTGTAACCGTTATACCCCCTGAAGACGATTCCTGGACGGGAATCGAAACGTCGGGCAAATAAACCCTTCAATTGAATCTGGTGTTTACTGTTTTCCAACATATATGTATATATATGTATATATATATATATATATATATATATATATATATATATATATATATATATATATACATATCAAATCAAGTAACGTAGGTGTCGTAACACACGAATAAAATATAACTTAAACCCACTCTCGGAGAAAGATAAGCTGAGATACAGAGTAAAACCGTAAATTTCGACCACTAACTGTGGTCCTCTTCAGCAGTTACAATTATAGGGTACATAGACAAGGGGTTATATACAGAGGAAGAAGTAACATTGGGGAACTCAGTAAGCCTCAGGTTACATGCCCTGAGTGAGGTCGGACGAAACGTCCGACCTCACTCAGGGCATGTAACCTGAGGCTTACTGTGGAGATGAATTTGTCAACTGCCATACTAGTTATGGCATCAGGTGACCATTGACCTTTGGAAGTATTATAATTTGGGAACTTTTTTTTATTGATGTAACGGGACGGGTGTAACGGTATCGTTACATCATCTCCATCCAACGTTACTTGTAGACACAAAATGTAACGGGGTCGTCACATCATCAGCAGAAAGGGGTCACTTGCTAACACACCTTTAATTTTTTGTTCTTTATTTGTCACACCTTAAGCAACTTAGTTTACACATTATTACACAGTCTTATCACTAGGGCACGTCACTAGAACCGACCGCTCCGGGTGTGTGAGCCAGTTTTCATGGCCGGAAGTGTCGAGTAGACAAATTCTAGAGTTGCCCTTAATCGTGATCTTTACAATAATGTCTTGTTAGTCTGTTGTCCCACATGGGTGGGGCAACTGCATTAATTACGTATTGATGTCTACTATCATACATGTTAATTATATATCCAGGGGAGGACCGTCAGTATACGTAATATCGTATGTCAGTACTGGGTGGCTACTAGATTGATCGCGTGTGTTCGTCTGTGTGTGTGTGTCGTTTGGTGGTCGACAGTGTTGTTCACAAGAGGTCGTAATGTTGAGTCGGCGTTTGTTTGAGAGGAGTGCCTAGGTCAGCGTTTGATGCTTGTGGTGGACAGTGAGTGAGGAAGTGGGTTATATGACTGGGGTTATATTACTCGTCATGTATATGAGGTGTATACATTAATGAGGACTCAATAATTTTTCTTTTGAAACTACTATGTGAATTGTATACTGTAGCTGCATTCTTCCAATCTATTCTGTGATCTAAAAGGCTAGAATGGAGGAATACAGCTGAGTTTTCTTGTCCGTATTTTAAAGAATTTTTATGTTCTTTGATCCTAGTGGGTAGATCACGTCCCGTTTGTCCCCAGTACACTTTATCACAATCGAGACATGGTATCTTATATACTCCGGATTTGTCATTATTGGATGTTCTGTGATATATATTTACTACTTTTTTTAAAATGTTATTTGGGTAACTAAAAGTGATCCTAATTTGGTTCCTAGGTAATAATTTAGATGCGGCATGCATGGATTCATTATAAGGGAGTTTAATATTTGATTTTTCCCAGACAAATTTTGTGTTGGAATTGGTTGTTCTAAAATAACTTGTTTTGGCTTTGCTGAGGGCCTTTGTCAGAAACCAGTCTGGGTAGCCTATTTTTAATAATTGAGTGCGTCCAGGAGGTGCTCAGATGAGAGGAAGGGTGGGAGGGGTGTGGAGTGTATTTAGGGATGAAATGGGTGGGAGTGTTTTTATGGCTTTCCCTTTTAGGCTACCTCCCTTGGAAGGGGGAAAAAAGCCTTGGTATATGTATGTATGTATGTATGAGTGCGTACTGATTCAATTTCTGAGTTGAGAAATTCCGGGCTGCAAATCCGGAATTTCTCAACTCAGAAATTGAATCAGTAAGGAAAAGGCATAAAATCATTCCCACCCATTCCATCCCTGAATACACTGCACACCCCTCCACCCTCCCTCATATCTTAGCACCTCCTGGAGTACGGGTCATCCCTGCACCTTGTCCACTGGCCTGGGTCAGAAGCAGTGTCGCAAGACACAGTACATCCACAGCAAGACCGCTTCATTAAATAGGCGAACCCCCTTCTCCGTCCCCCCCATGCATAAAAGGAGAAGACGGGGAGAAATCCCTTCGGGCTGCGTCAAATTTTGCTCACACATACTACCTCACCCCCATCCCCCCGCCCATTCCACCTCATGCATCACAACATCATTGATACACAACCATTCTCCATTTACCCCTGTCTTTTGTCCTCTCCCGTCCTTCCTCAACAGACATTCCCCTCTTCCCCAAAGCCCCCTTCACCCCATCCATCCACCTCATCCTAGGACGTCCCCTCATGTTCACTCCCTCCACATCTGCCTTCCATACCTCTATTACTAGTCTTTCTTCACTCATTCCTTCCATGTACCCAAACCATCCTAATACTCTTTCATCAACCCTATCTGCCAAATCCCTTTCCACCCCTGTCCTCCTCCTCACCTCCTCATTTCTCACTCTATCCAGCCTAGTAACCCCAATCATACTTCTCAGACACCTCATCTCAAACACATTCAAACTCCTTCTCTCTTCCTCTCTTATGTTTCATGTTTCTGCCCCATACAGTGCTGTTGGCACAATCACTCCTTCATACAGTCTCCTCTTAGCATCCATTCCCAAATGTCTATTCCTCATTACACTCTTTAATCCACCAAGGCATTTACTCGCTTCTCTCAATCTACATTCTACCTCCACCTTCACTCCACCTTTTCCTGCCACATTTGCACCCAAGTATCTAAAACTATTCACTTCCTCCAGTCGCTCTCCCCTAATGCTCACTTCCAGTCTACTGTCACTTTCACCCCTTGTACATCTCATCACCTTACTTTTACCCACATTTATCTTTAGCTTTCTTCTATCACATACTCTCCCAAACTCTGTCACCAACTTCCTCAATCCCTCCTCCGGTCCTGCTACAAGCGCAGTGTCGTCCGCAAACAACAGCTGGCTCACCTCCCACTTTTCTCCATTTTCTTTAACCATCTCCAATCCCTGACCCACTACCCTTGCATTTACCTCTCGCACTACCCCATCAATGTATAAGTTGAACAGCCAGGGCGACATAACGCATCCTTGACGAGGTCCCACCTTCACCTCGAACCACTCACTCTCTCCATTTCTAATCCTGACACAAGCTCTACTACTCTCATAAAAACTTTGGACAGCTCCGAGAAGCTTTCCTCCTATCCCGTATATCTGCAGTACCTCCCACAGTGCCTTTCTGTCTACCCTATCATAAGCCTTTTCCAGATCCATAAAAGCCCAAAAAACATCCTTATCTTTTCCTATAGCTTTCTCACATATCTGTCTTACCACAAAAATCTGATCTACACAACCTCTACCCGTCCTAAATCCACACTGTTCCTCACCAATTGCTCCCTCTGTTCCTCTCCTAATCCTCTCAATCAAGATCCTCCCATAAGCCTTCCCAACTACACTTAACAAGCTAATCCCTCTGAAACTACTACACTCACACTTGTCCCCTTTTCCCTTGTAAAGTAGAACTATACAGGCACTCCTCCAGTCCTCCGGCACTCAACCCTCTCTCCAGCAAACATATATATACATACATATATTCATATATATATATATATATATATATATATATATATATATATATGTATACATACATATATATATATATACATATATGTATATAAAATGTATATATATACATATATATTATATATATATATATATTTATATATATATACACACTAAGGACTACTATTACACAGGACGTGCGCACCCAGATTCCTGGGTCCGCTAGCGGAGACCATTGCTTTCTTTGTAACCTAACATTTTATATTGGGCAAATATATCAAAACTAGAAACCTAACATTGTATATAGGACAAATATATCAACCATTTACTTATTCAATGCAGTATAAGTTGATATATATTTTTATAGTGAAATAAGAAACTATTTTTAAGCCACTGTTATGCTTTGAAATGCCAATTTTAGCCGGACTTAACACGTACTATTGTATGAGGTTAGTGGACACCAGGGTTGGTGTTTTTTCTATCTTAAAAAATATATATAGAAAATCGATTTTGTTTTATTTAAATCAGACTTATTTGATTTAAATAGATTTTTGATAGCTTTTAAATATTGTGAGATTGCTATCTAATATGCGATCTGATTGCTAAAGGACATTTTTAGCATATCAATATAAGGAGCAGTGGTATATAGACTTGCCACAAGTATACAAGGAACGGTATAAGCCGTATGTGAGGACGGTATGCTCAGGTTCACTCGATTCCTCCAAGAGTTTTCTCATATTGGTGACATTTGCTGCATTGTCTGTCACAACACTTCCAATGTGACAACCAAAATCTTGTTCAGCCTTCTTGATCGAATTTTGTACAAGTTGTAGAAGATATTCAGCAGAGTGAGGTTTCCTTGATGTGTCTATTGTGTCAACTAAATAAATCTGACCAGTGCATGTTGTTAGAGTGACACATATTATGGGCTCATTATGGATGTTAGACCACCCATCAATTGAAAGACATACAGTTTCATTATTCAGGTGATCTGCACATTTTTTATATTCCTTTTCATACACAAGATCCAAGTACTTATCAGCATTATCTTTTCTGGATGGAGGAATATAACCTGGCCTTAGGTTCTGAACCATCTTGAGAAACTGAGGATGCTGAACAAGACGAAATGGTGAATTTGTAGCAAATATAATTCTTGCAACTTCTTTGTCGAGATTTTCCTTTTGAGAGGCTGAAGTTTTGTGATAAATCTGTCCAGAGATGTTGATGACTTTCTTTTTGATGAAAATGATTTAGCAGAAGTGGCGCCTGTGGAGAAGTCTGATAGTGACCTTTTTAATGGTGGAGTCAGGTTTGCAGATGATTCAAGTGGAGCCGATAATGAAGGGATTGAAGCCGTTGATACAGATTCTGAAATGGAAACAGAATTTTTTTTAGCATATTGCATAATTTATAGATGAATAAATAAATGAATGAATACAGTGTGATTTAGGCTACTTTTGAGTACAGTAGTTATTTTTTCTTAGATAATGATCAGATTCACACAAGCCACTAAATTATTTGGAAATGATTAACAGGATATGAAATAGGTGGGCTTGGAATTCAGCCCACACAGGATATCAGTCCACTTTTAAATTCACTAAGAATAATGGGTTAGTTGGGTTAGGTTAGGCCAAATCCCTTTGGGCTGAATCCCATGTGGGCTGAATTCCAATGGAACCCATGAAATATATTACACAATGTTGAATGAAATGAATAACAATCATCTAGGGCCCAAAGTTGAGTGGATACAGTATATTATAGTGATATAGTCATTACCCAAATTTAGGAGTAATGAAGTTGAAGTATCATCTCTTTAGGCCTTCACATTTTTATTGCACATGCTCTCCATTGTTCACCAAATTTATATAATTGCGTATGAAAAGGGGGAAATGGACACAATATAAGTAAAATTATTTACCTGAGTCATCAATTTCTTCTTCTGTATGCTGTGGCTGACCTTGGCATTTATCTCTGTGAGATTTTAATCTTGACACAATGCCCAGTAGTTTCTTTCTGGCTGCAGTCTTTGCATTTAGCTCGGTACCCTTTGCCAGAAGTTGTTGGTAGTTTTTCAAAATAATTCCAGACAGGATAATTTTTTCTGCCTGAAGGAACCATTCTGCCAGGCCTAGAAGACATCCTTCCTGGTTGATTCCAAAGCAGCAACTGACTCAGTGAGAAGCTGCTTACCTAGAACAAGTTTCAACAAAAATCTTGTTGAAACTTGTTGTGGGCTGCACAGTGATATATACTACATGTAGGCTTATACCGTTCCTTGTATACTTATGGCAAGTCTATATAACACTGCTTCTTATATTGATATGCTAAAAATGTCCTTTAGCCATCAGATCGCATATTAGATAGTAATCCCACAATATTTAAAAGCTATAAAAAATCGATTTATGTCAAATAAATCTGATTCAGATAAAAAAATCGATTTATTTTTTATTAAAGAAAAAAAAAAAAAATGCCAACCCTGGTGTCCACCAACTTCATACAATAATACCTGTTAAGTCCGGCTAAAATTGGCATTTCAAAGCATAACAGTGGCATAAAATAATTTCTTATTTCACTATATAAGTTTATATTAACTTATACTGAATTGAATAAGTCAATAGTTGATATATATGTCCTATATACAATGTTAGGTTTCTAGTTTTGATATATATGTCCAATATAAAATGTTAGGTTACAAAGAAAGCAATGGCCTCCGCTAGCGGACCCAGGGATCTGGGTGCGCACGTCCTGTGTAATAGTAGTCCTTGATATATATATATATATATATATATATATATATATACAAATATATATAAATACATATATATACATATATATATATATATATATATATATATATATATATATATATGATTTCAAGAAATCTACAGCGACAATGGCGTTGTTGAGTTTATATTGGGGCTTTAATTTCTCTCGTGCAACAAGTTTCTGTGTTGGTTCCAAATAGCTGAGAAGGTGTCCAAAAGACATTTGGTGCGGTTTCCCTTTTTTAATTCTCCTATACGTATTTCGACCTTACCCCGGTCATCCTCAGGGAGGGAGTAACAATAGTTGGTGATTACATAGGTTTAAATACAGGCCGTACATTGGCCGAACACTGGGAGAGGTCATTTCATGTAGCCGTGATCCGTAGCGCTGCGTACGTGGAAGTAGCAACTTCCTTGTGGATTGTGGAAAGGGGTGTTATTGTTTGCGTTATGTGCGTCTTCTGCTTGGGAGTGTGGTTGTGGGCATGAGTTGTATGTTAATGGAAGGTTTCTCGATGTATATGTTCACTGCTTTGGCCATCTTAAGGCGAAGGGGGTCGTGAGCGTTGTAGATTATTTTAGTGTTTTCGTTTAGTGTTTGTCTGGTGATGGTGGTTTTGTGTTCTTTTGTCATGTGTGTTTTGATGGCGCCATTCTGGAGGTGGTATGTGAGTCTTTTGGAGAGGGTCATAGAAGTTATGCCAATGTATGAGGAGGTGCGGTGCTGACAATCACCGACAGGGCAATCAAACTTATACACGACGCTGACTTCTTGTAGAGGAGGGTTGGGGGGCTGGCTGTTGTTCTTAATAACCAGGGTGTGTGTTTTGGAGGTTTTGTAGTATACGATTAGGCGTATCTTAGTGTCTGGGTTGTTGGGTCGAATGTTACGTGTGATAATACTTCGAAGTGTTCTTTCGTCTTCTTTGTAGCCGGTGTTCATATGTCCTTTGTAGTACAGGTCCAGTTTTGTTATATTGGTTGGGTGGTAAAGGAGTTCATCTTGTTTTTGATAATGGATTCGATGGAGTGTTGTGGATAGCCGTTGTTGACGAGTAGTGTTGTTATACGTTGGAGTTCGTTATTCGTGGTTTTCCATATACTGCTGTGGGAGAAGGCTCGGTTCACTAGTGATCGGATGACGCTTTGTTTGTAGCGTTCTGGGCATTCGCTACTGCCGTTAAGACAGAAACCGAGGTTAGTGTCTTTGACGTAGACTTCAGTCGTGAATCGATCTGAGGCTGTGCCTACTAGTATATCTAAGAATGGGAGGGTGCCATCGTTGCGTTGGTGTTCATAGGTGTAATTGAGGGTTGAATGTTTCTTGAATGTGTGTGAGAGTTGAGTTACTGATTGGGAATCTTTTGCGCTAATAAAAATGTCGTCAACATACCGGGCGTAGATGCAGGGCTGCATGTCAGGATGGTCGTTGAAGATTTCCTCTTCGATGGATCCCATATAGAAGTTGGCGAAGAGTGGTCCAAGGGGGGATCCCATTGCCACGCCGTCTACCTGTACGCGCATTTTCCCATCTGGACCGTAGAAGGGGGCTTCCATCGTGCAGATTTCAAGGAGTTCTCGGAGGATTGCTTCAGGGACGGCGAGGGGTGTTGAGTTGGGCTTGTGGTAGATACTCTGGCAGATGAGGTCAATAGTCTCTTTTACTGGCACATTTGTGAACGGATTCTCGACATCTAATGAGGCTATGACCCCTACTGGTTGGGAGGATTCAAGGATGGTGAGGAATTCCTGCGAAGATTTTAGGCTGTAGGAGGTTGGGATGTATGGGGCTATTAGGGAGTTAAGGCGTTTGGCAAGTTTGTAGGTAACTGTAGGTGTTTGGCTGATGATAGGGCGGAGGGGGTTTCCAGGCTTGTGCGTTTTAACATTCCCAAAGGCATATCCAAGTTTGTGGTCTCCTTCGACTAGGGGAAGTTTGGTGGTGCCTGCTGTTATGTTATTTTTTCTGATGATCTTGTTGAGTTTCTTTCTCAGATCCAGGGTGGGGTTAGTTGTGATGATTTTGAACTTGTTGGTGTCATCTAGTATGTAATTACCAACTATTGTTACTCCCTCCCTGAGGATGACCGAGGAAGGTCGAAATACGTATAGGAGAATAAAAAAAGAGAAACCGCACCTAATGTCTTTTGGACACCTTCTCAGCTATTTGGAACCAACACAGAAACTTGTTGCACGAGAGAAATTAAAGCTCCAATATAAACTCAACAACGCCATTGTCGCTGTAGATTTCTTGAAATCATGTATACAACATGGCCTCCTACCAATATATATATATATATATATATATATATATATATATATATATATATATATATATATTGTATATGCATACATATATATGTACATATATGTATATACATATATATATATATTATATATGTATTATATATATATACATATATATATATATATACACATACATATATATATACACATACATATATATATATATACATATATATATGTATATACATATACATATATATATGTATATATACATATATATACATATATATATAATGTATATATACATATATATATACACATATATATCATACATACATAATACATATATAGATATGTATATATATATATATATATATATATATATATGTATACTCGTATGGAAATATTATATATACATATATATATATATATATGCATATATATGTATATATATATATATATATATATATATATATATATATATATATATATATATATATATATATATATATATTGTTATGGCTCAGGCTGGAAAGGTATTTGTTAACCACAATGGCATATCGTGTGTCCAAGCCACAACAAAGTTAAAAGGGGGATATAGAACGCATCAGACATTTGGTATGCCAAAAGACAGAGGACAGTGTCAACCATTTGATATTTCTAATAACTATTAAAAACAAGAGCCTTCAATTTTGTCTTTTCTTGGGATGTGATCCCACTCCTGAATCCGGCAAAAGGTAACACCTTGCCCTGGGCAATTTCCACATTGAAAACTGTCCCACGGCCGTATACGCCCAATTATTAATAATGCCTGAATCAGCCGCAAACAAGATGAAGCGTACACGCCACTTTTGGAGGTGGGCTACAGTCACCCGAAAAATTGCTAAGGATACGATACGAAACAACAAAAGTCTTCATTCGAAATTACGAAACGAGCACGCTAAAAGCTTTTCATTTCTATACGGAGATGTTAAATTTCATTGTACCAAGTTATCTATTGGAGAGTTTCACAGAAAGGTAATTGCTTTTAATAAAGCATTGCGAGAAGTTGACGGTTTCCAATATTCCGACGAAATGTTTGACAAGTTAGAATTATTCCAAGAAAATATCGAAGAAAGAGCTTCTGAGAAATTTATGCAACATTACTTTGCTGGATATAGGGAGTTTGTAAAAAACGGTGGAAAAGCTGATCATAGAAATTATCAGATGAACTATCTTGACAGGGCATTTCATAGGTCTCAACGTGCCAAACGGGGTAACAAGTACGCCATCAAAAAAGTGCGAGAAAAAGCATTAAATCAAAGAAAACTTAACATGCTTCGGGAAGCTGAGGAAAAGGCGAAGCAAAGAGAAGAACGAAAAAAACTGAACAAACGTCAGCAAGCTGATGAAAAGGCGAAACAAAGAGAGGAACAAAAAAGTTTCAGAAAGAAGAAAAGGAACGACGAAAAATTGAGAAGGATAAAGAATTGGCAGCCAAAAAGCTAAGAGCGGAAAAGAGAGCACAAGAAAAACAGAGATTGCTGGAAGAAAAGGAAAATAGACGCAAAGCTAGGGCTAAAAGAAAAGAGGAAAAAATTAAAACGATTGCAGCACCCCAAAGAGTTAGAGCAGGTTTTAGGGATGAGACAAAAATACGTGAACTTTCAGAGGGAGAAAAAGAGATTTTGGTTGAAATGCGTAAAGGACGCACACAACGCCATATGAAGGACCCCGATCTAGATCCGCGTGTACTGCTTGACGTACAGTATATCGGAGCTCTCCGTGAAATCGACGAAAAAGGAGTCTCTCGGCATACTATTGGCCGAATCGGAGATTTTAGATGTAAGCTTTGTAATGCTTTTATGTGGAAAAAAGAGAAGAAAAATACGTGTTGCAATGACGGTCAATCTCCCCCTTTCGTGCCTTCAGTCATTAAAGACGATTTGTTTAAAAGACTGTATGACGGCACATCTCCTTTATCTGAGCGATTTTTGCGATATTCAGTTGGGTTCAACTTGATGTTTTCTTTTACATCTTTTTCGACATCGAGTAAGTTTGAAAACGCGGCTGAATCAGCTATGTACTACAAGGTCCAAGGGAAAATATACCATAGAATCAGTCTGTTGAAACCTCATTCATTATCAAGCGAATATAATGAAGTAGTGCAGAAAAAAACATTTTGGAAAACAGATAGCTCTTTCTTAGATCTATATTTCTACTACGGTAGAGATCAACAGATAAAATTACGTACTGAAAAAATTAATTGTCCAGAACTGTTAAAAAAAAAAAAAAAAAAAAATCAAATAAGAAAACAGCAAAACGACGTGAAAGAGAAGAAAAAGAGTTGTCTGAAAACGAGAAAATAATAACGCAAGTATACGACTATATGACAGCTAACAACGCTTGTCTTTCTGGGATGTTGAAAGAAATAGAATCTGCGAGGGAACTTATTCGCATTTACGTAAAGAAGCACTCAAGTATACCTGAAATGGTTATAACTTTGAAAGGAGCCGAAGGCATGAATGCCCATGAACACAAAGGAGTGTATCATCTCCCGTCTTCTTCACAAGTCGGGGCCATCGTAAATTTGGATCCCTCGAGAGACCCGTTCATGATTTTAATACATTCCCCAAAAGAAGACTCCGTGTATCCCACGAAAAACCTTAACCACAAGAGCTACTTTTATGACAGTTTTCAATACCCATTATTATTTCCTAACGGAGATATGGGTTATTCCTATAAAATGATAAAAAACAGAAGACCAGGATAAGAGACTAGACTCTATAACGGGTTAACTCCTTCTATGTATTATTCGTCGTTATATATGGAAAGAGAAGGGGTCTTCAACTACCTAACTAAATGTCAAAGGCTTTTCCAACAATTTACAGTTGATAATTACGTAAAAGTCGAATCCTACAAATTGTCTTTTATTGAAGACAACCAAAAAGAAATTCGAAAGAAACGTGCCGATGTTTTACGAGGAGAGGAAGCACAACACGCCGGTCAACGGATAATCATACCAGCAACATTTGTCGGAGGGCCAAGATACATGAAGCAACGCCAACAAGATGCGCTTGCGTTTGTTACTTATGATGGTTCCCCGGATTTTTTTATCACTCTTTCGATGAATCCTCAATGGGACGAACTTCGTATCGCGATGGAACAAACTGGGTCTATTTTCACCCAGCCATGTGATCGTCCTGATTTGGTTGGTCGAATTTTTAAGTTGAAAGTTGACGCTCTCATGGATGATCTAACGAAAAAACATATTTTCGGGCGCGTTAAAGCACATCTTTACAGCGTCGAGTGGCAAAAAAGAGGTCTCCCTCACGTCCATATTCTTTTATGGATGGAACAGCGGGTAGTCGCGGAAATGGTAGAAAAGATAATATCAGCAGAAATTCCCGACAAAACCAAAGAACCAAGACTGTATGAAATCGTAACAAAATGTATGATTCACGGACCCTGTAAAGGTTTTGACGAGTCAAATATGTGTTGTCAGGGAAAAAAGGGCTGGGCAGACATGCGGTAAAGGATTTCCAAAACCGTGTAGAGGAGAACTTCTATTTGGGAATAACGGTTATCCTCTATATAAAAGAAGATCCGTGGGTGAAGGTCGACATTATTTCTATAAGAAAATTAAGGGTGAAAAGGTTATCGTGGGCAATTCGTGGGTTGTGCCATATAACCCGTATCTGTGTCTGAAATATGATGCTCATATCAACGTTGAATGTTCAAACTCTATTAAATGTATCGCCTACGTTACAAAATACGTAAACAAAGGTTGCAATCGCATATTGTTTTCAAAATCTGCTGAGAACGAGGTTGTGAACGAAGTTAAAAATTATCAAGAAGTAAGATACGTAAACTCTAACGAAGCAACTTGGAAGCTATCCCGCTGTATCAGTTCTCGATTTACACTTGGAAGGCGAAAACGAAGTGTTTTATTCTGAAGGGGTTTCAGAGGAGGAAATCAAGAAAAAGACCAATGAGGATACTCAGCTTACATCATTTTTCAAAATGTGTTCAAGCAACGAGTTTGCGGCGAATCTTTACTACCACGAGGCGCCTAATCATTTTTTTTATGACAAAAAGACCTCAAAGTGGGTCGAACGGAAACTGAATAAATCTTCTCTTGGACACATTCGAGCAATAACAACTAAAACAGTTGAATTATTTTATTTGAGACTTCTTTTGACACATAAGCGAGGCCCTAAGTCATTTCAAGATCTCAGAACTGTTGAGGGACAAGTATACGCGACGTACAGGGAAGCTGTCAAAGCAATGGGTCTTCTGAGTGATGAAGAAACGTGGAAAAGTACGATTATGGAAATCATCAATCACACAAACGACCGAAAACAACTAATAGAAACGTATGCAAGCATGTTGGTGTTTTCGGACCTCGAAGATCAGTCAGGAATCTGGGAAGAAACCAAAGATTTGTTTGCCAGTGACTTTTTGCACTACCATAAATTAACAGAATACAACGATGAAATCTATTTGGAGGCCTTAGATGACATCCAAGAACACGTATGGAATTGTGGAGGCGGAGAGATTACCCAGTATGGACTCCCACCTTCAAGAGACGGTGAAAAGACAACGAACGTTATACGTAGGGAAAGGTCTTATGATAAAGAGAAGCTACACGCAGAAGTGAAGAACAAAATTACACTTTTAAACGACAAGCAAAGCCACTGTCATGATGTTGTAATGTCCCGTGTTGAAAATAGGAATTCTTATAAGAATAACGGAGTTTTTATAAATGCTCCTGGCGGCACGGGAAAATCTTTCGTTTTAAACATTTTGCTAGATTCTGTTCGTTCCCAAGGAAAAATAGCTTTAGCTGTCGCTTCCTCGGGTACAGCTGCCACAGTTTTACATGGGGGTAGAACTGCACATAATATGTTTAAGATCCCCCTAATGGAATACAATGAAATTCGTACCTGTGGAATCAAGAAGAATTCTGAGCTCGCAAAGCTTCTGCGGATGACATCTCTTATAGTTTGGGATGAGGTAATCATGGCAAACAAGAATACGCTCACTTCTCTTGACATTACTCTCAGAGATGTTTTAGAAAATTATAGATTCATGGGAGGGATAGTTTTTGTTTGTGCAGGAGACTTCCGACAAATTCTCCCAGTCATACGAGGTGGCGGAAAAACTGAAGAACTCGAATACTGTATCAAATCCAGTTATCTTTGGGGTGGTCTAACAAAATTAGAATTGACAGAGAATGTTAGGTTGAAATCTAACGATGACGAAAATAAGTCTTTTGCGAAAAATCTATTGTCACTAGGTACAGGAGAAAGCGGACCTATTCAGTTTCCTGAAAAATTCGGAATCATGGTCAATACCCGTGAAGAGTTAGTGGAAAAAGTATACGATGACATAGAAGATAACCACTTAAACGACAGGATAAACGCAATGGTCTATGACAAATCGAAGGAACGAGAGGTGGTGTAAATTAGCGTGGACACCGCCGTTGAGTTAAAAGTTAAAATTGGTAGTGTTCTTATGATTATGAGGAATATAATTCCACCCAAGTTGTGTAATGGCACTCGAATAATCGTTACAAATCTTCAGAAAAACACAATAGTGGGTAAAATTTTAGGTGGAAGCTACAGAGGAGAACAAGTTCTGATTCCGAGGATAACATTGGAGGCTACAGATATCCCTGTTCAATTCAAACGCAAACAATTTCCCCTTAAACTTAGCTACGCTATGATAATTAACAAGTCTCAGGGGCAAACATTTGATCGCTGTGGACTTCTTTTGGATATGGTAAATTGCTTCGCGCACGGACAGCTTTACGTCGCGTGTTCACGAGTGACCAGTTGGGATTCGCTAATAGTATACACTGGCTGGGAAAAGGTAAACGATGATTTTCAAATGAAGAAAGCTCGCAACTGTGTATATAAAGAATTGTTTTATGACTCTCTTAACAGTGCTGAAGAAGACGTTTCGGTTTTCGCAGAAGAAGAACCAGAACTTGGAAAGGTTGACATTCCAAAAGAGACCTACCAAATCACAGAAGAAGAAGCCGTCAAGATGATCATGCCCGACTTCGACGATGAAAGCAGCAAGGAGTCTACAGATGATTCTGTTTCAGAAAAACTCGACGAAAAATTGGAGCTTTTCAGGGAGAAGTTACTTGAGGATCTAAAGAAGGCTTTATCGACCACAAAATGTAATGAAACTATTGAAACAAAAAAGAGATGCAGTGACGACGAGGGCGAATCACCGTCTCCGAAGAAAAAAAAAATACGTGTTTGTAAAGATGTTACAGAGTGTGAAAATAAAACAGATTCTTAACTTTTAGCTTTTTTATTTTTCTCCCTTTTTAAAAAACGTGGGCGTAGCCCAGGGGCGTGCAGCGCCGCAGGCCAAGCACCCGCGGCGTAGCCGTGGCTGGCGCAGCCAGGTGCTTGTCAGTATAAGTTATAATCAAACATACAACAAAAATTAACAAAACAATAATAATATTAATCCTAACACACAATAAGAATAAACGGGGAATGAAATATGTAGAATGTTTGAGAATGGGTAAGACTGAAACCTGGCACGTCGAGTCGTCGGTTGTCTAAGCAATGATTACTTCAATCCAGAGGGGGCGTAGCTTGCAGTTAGCTAGAAGCGAGTCTGTTGAGTGTGGGGAATGCCTAGCTTTATATAGGGGAACTAGGCTGACGTCTTGGCCAGTGATTGGCTGAGGGCAGTCAATCAGACATAACTGCTGAACTACCGCTTGGCTGCGGAGCGACCGAAGTGGGGGGTGGAGGAGGAGGCTGACTGCTTGTTTCTTCGGAGTAGGATGGCAGTGTAGTAGGAAGGGTGTACTTTGACACCCGGATGGGGTGTCACCTGGCTAGGGGTAATATCGTGACAATATATATATATATATATGTATGTATAGGTATATATATATGTATATATATGTATATATATGTATATATATATGTATATATATGCATATATATGTATATATATGTATATGTATATATATGTATATTTATATATACGTATATATATGTATATATATGTATATATATGTATATATATACATATATATACATTATATATATATATACATATATATACATATATATGTATATATGTATATATATATATATATATATATATATATATATATATATATATATATACATACATAGGGGGATGATTGGAGTGGACGCGTCTTAGGCTAAGCTATTATTAACCTTCCTATAGCCTCTCCTCCTAAATGCTTGCCTGCTACCTTCCTGTGGCCCCCCCCCCTTTTTATTACAGAATGCATGTAAGCGACCGAGTATCAGACGGTTTAATCAGACCCCGTGGTGCCTTGTAGGGTATGCCTTTTTAGGTAAAGGCTAGGAAAAGGAAACTCCGAAATAAAACCATGCCAGTTGGTCTGGCTGCAAGGCGAGATCTGGTGGACTAGATTATCGGCAGACCGATGCAACTCCACAACACAGTCTTGCACGTCATACCTGTGTGCCACAGGAGGAAGATGTGGAGCCAGAATGTGTGGGCATCACTCTGGCAAAATGTTGTCCACCCTATACAAAGTCACGCCATTGGCCTTTTCAGTCTAACTACTGTCTTTCTAACACCCTCCTTATTTCCTTTCTCTTCCTTTCCTCCTAACCCTACCTAGAAAGTCCAGTGGCGATGGGACAAGAGTGGTGGGAGTAGGCATGGTGTAGCTGGAAGCTCTTAGCCCGGACCTGCACACTAGCGACAGGCGTGTGATGGCCGCTTCTCCTGTGACTGTGACCACACAGGAACTCGGTCCTGCACCGGTGACTGAGCAGGCCTATTCAGGAGTACCGCTGCTCACACCAACTGGGTAAGGCGCTATAAAAGGTGGGCTAAACATCGGTGGTCACACCATCCCAGTCATTGGGCAGCTGCACCCAATGACACACTGTATATGCAGCCGTGAAAGAAGGAATAATTATAGTAAATCGTGCCTCAAAGTAGGTGCATGGAATGTGCGCACCCTTATGGGTACCAGAGACACAGACCGCCCTGAAAGATGAACAGCCTTAGTCTCAAGAGTACTTGCCAGATTCAACGTTGATGTGGCTGCTCTCGGCAAGACTAGAATACCTGGCGAAGGGCAAATCACAGAAGTTGGATCAGGGTATACTTTCTTTTTGAAAGGGAAACACCCGGAAGACCACCACTCCTAGGGTATTGGCTTTGCAGTTAAGACCCAATTAGTAAAAGCCCATAACCTGACATCACATGCGATTAATGAAAGAATCCCCTCGCTAAGACTACCACTCCCGAAAAACCAGTTCATCACGCTAGTATCAGTGTACGTCCCAACATTAGATGCGGAAGACCATGTCAAAGGTGCCTTCTACCAACAGCTTGCCACTGTCATATCCCAAATTCCAGCTGGGGACCGTATCTTCTCTTAGGGGATTTTAACGCCAGAGTGGGGCGAGAACATGAACTCTGGTATAACATAATCGGTAGGCAAGGCGTGGGTAACTGCAATGATAATGGCCTCCTCCTCCTTGGCCTCTGTGCTGAACAGGAACTGTTCATCACAAATACGCAGTTCAGACTCCCGAATCGATCAAAGACCACCTGGAAACATCCTAGATCAAAACACTGGCATATCTTAGATTATGCCATTGTCAGACAACAACACAAAAATGAGGTTTTGATCACGAGAAGCATGCCTGGAGCCGATGACTGCTGGATAGACCACCGCCTGCTCATCACAAAATTAAAACGAACCATCAGAAGGAAACCACGTAACATCCAACAAAACGAAGCCAGAAGAAGATATGACACTGGTAAATTAAAAGATCCTGACACATCTCGAGCTTTCCAAGTAGCAATCCAGAGAACCTTTAATCGACACTGAATGGACTAACATGCGAGATACCATCAATGAAGTTGCAAGAACCGTAATCGGCTACCAGAGCAAACAGCACCAGGATTGGTTCGACGACAACGACGAAAATATTAAGTTCCTCATTAACGCCAAACGGAGAGCCCGAATAGCCCTCGACCAAGACCCTAATTCCTAACCAAAGAAGGCTAAATATGCACAAGCAAAGTCAGTGTCAAGCCAGGCTTCGGGAAATACAAAATGAGTGGTGGCAGCAAGTGGCGCAAGACCTACGAGGTTATGCCGATAGCAGGGACCTTAAAAGCTTCTTTGTAGGCACAAAGAAAATTTTCGAACCAAAGCACACTGCTGCAGGGACACTTTTGGCAGCTGACAACACCATCCTCACGGAAGACAATGAGATCCAGACCCGTTGGATAGAACATTTCAACACCCTCCTGAACAGTAACTCATCAGCCCAACAAGACTTCCTCTGAAATGTGCCACAACATCCACCCCAACTATGGATGTCCCTACCACCAACATTTCAAGAATTAGATGTAGCACTAAAACAAGTGCGTTAAGGGAAGGCCGCGGGACCCGACAACATTCCTACTGAACTTCTGACCCATGGAGGTTTAGTCCTGAAGATGCGTCTACACTCCCTCATACTAAATGCATGGGAAGAAAAACAGGCCCCCAATGATTGGAAAGACGCACTACTTGTCACCATCTTCAAAAAAGGAGATATAAGAGAATGTGGGAATTATAGAGGGATGTCCTTGCTATAAATTGCAGGGAAGGTTTTGGCAAGGATTCTACTAAATAGATTACAAAACGTAGCAGAAGTTATCCTGCCAGAATCCCAGTGTGGTTTCCACCCATCTCCAAGGAACCATAGACATGATTTTCTGTGCTCGCCAACTACAGGAAAAATCAAAAGAACAGCAAAAACCCATTTTTCTAATTTTCTATGACCTCGAAAAAGCATTCGACAGCGTACCAAGAACAGCCTTGTGGTCTGTCCTCAATCGCTACGGAATCCCTGAGCCTTTTGTTGACATGATCAAAGCCCTACATGATGGGATGACAGCTAAAGTAATCCACCAGAGTAACCTGTCAGCCCCCTTTCCAATCACGGATGTGTACTGGCACCGACCCTTTTCTATTTATATTTAGCTGCCATGCTATATGAAGTACCCCACAACAACCCAGGGGTTGAAATAAAATACAAATTAGAAGGAGGAATTTTTATACTGGCAGACTCAAATCACGGCGCAACATTAACACCATCAATGTGACGGAACTACAGTATGCGGATGACAACGCTGCTGTAGCCCACACCCATGCAGAACTCCAACAATCAGTGAATAATTTCCATGCTGCCTACACATGTTTTGGCCTGACAGTTAACAAGGCCAAAACTAAGATATTGGCCCAACCAAGACCAGGGGAAAATCCACCAGCAACTAACATCACCATGGATGGAACCACCATTGAATGCGTCCAACACTTCCCATACCTGGGAAGCATCCTTTCCATTCAGAGCACATCCTCCAAAGAGATTGAAAACAGGTTACAAGCTGGCCACACTGCATATGGGAGACTATCCACCAGGGTTTTCAAGAACAAAAGCCTAACCACCCATACAAAGGTGATGGTATATAACACCGTTATAGTATCTACCCTGTTATATGCATGCGAGACTTGGACCTTTTATAGTAGGGACCTAAAAAAACCAGAACAATTCCACCAGAAATAACTGAAAGTCAAATGGAACGACTATGTGTCCAATACAGCAGTCCTTGAAAGAGTCAACGTCACCAGCATCGAGTCCATGGTCATGAAACACCGCTTAAGATGGTCTGGCCATGTGGTGCGTATGGAGGACACAAGACTACCAAAGAAAATTCTCTTCAGTAAGTTAAATACAGCGCCTTAGAGGCCCCCCTATGCTCTGATTTAAAAACCAACTCAAGAAATCCCCCAAGAAAGCTAACATAGACCCAAACACCTTCGAAGCTTCAGCGAATGACAGGAATGAGTGGAGAAACAAAATTAAAGTGGACACGGACCTCTTTGAAGAGAACAGAGGAGCCAACCTGGTAGCTAAACGACAGCAACGGGCAGAAAGAACAAAACCACAACCACCACCCACAATTCAGTGCGATCAATGCCCTCGATTGTTCAGGGCACGAATTGGCCTTACGAGCCATAAGAAGGCTCACCACCCTAATAATAACTAACCCCTTATGACCCCTCCTCTATTCAATCTTCTATTGGGACTGGAAACTATGATACTCGGATACGAGTACATGTCGACGACGACGATATACAAATATACTATATATATATATATATATATATATATATATATGTATATAAATATATATATAAATATATATCATATATATATATTGTTGTGAAGGTAAAACAGATGAGTGGAAAAGGTGGTAGAGAAACGCGGGTTAGAGTGAAAACAATATATTCCTGACGTTTCGACTGCAAGTCTTCTTCAGAGTGCCAGACAACGTGTGTGTAGATTATATATATTCTCCTTGCGGCTCATCCGGCTGGACGTCTCAGAATGTCGCATGCTGATTGGCCCGATACTCCCTCCTCCATAACCAATTTGGCGGCTGCAAATGACAGATTAACGAACCCTTCACTGTGGTTGCTGACCTTTCCCAGTGTTATGCATGCAAACTCGACCAGCTTTCTCATTTTTCTCTCTAGCCCGGTCCAGATAGGGCGTGCCTCTTCCCATTCTGGTAAATGTCCGTGCGTGTCCACATGCACTACCAGAGAATTTGAAGTCCTGTGATGTCGTAGATCGTGCTTATGTTCTCTTAGTCTCTTTGTCAACCCCCGCGACGTCTCACCGTAGTATTTTGCAGGGCATCCACTGCATTGAATACCATGCAGTGGATGTTAATCTGTCATTTGCAGCCGCCAGAGTAGTTATGGAGGAGGGATTATCGGGCCAATCAGCATGCGACATTCTGAGACGTCCAGCCGGATGAGCCGTAAGGAGAGTATATATACTATACACACACGTTGTGTGGTTGGGCCCACACACACTCATAAGTCAAATCACCCTCCAAACGGGCTCACACAAAGCCCGTGGGAATATTTTTTTCCCAAATTTCACAGAACAGAACAGTTGTCTGGCACTCTGAAGAAGACTTGTAGTCGAAACGTCAGGAATATAGTGTTCTCGCTCTAACCCGCGTTTCTGTACCACCTTTTCCACTCATATATATATACATATATATATATACATGTATATATATATATATATACATATATATGTATATATACCAACGGCTTTTTCCCCCTTTCAAAGGAGGTAGCCAAAATCAATTGCAAAAATCCATTCCCTACATAGTCCACTTCCTTTCACT
>NC_134781.1:41423645-41428645 GCF_046742065.1 Oratosquilla oratoria | reverse complement strand
ACAAAGCGACGCTGCAAGCTTGTATGTCAACCGGGCCGTGGGATCGCCGACTGCACCCAGTCCATCAGGGAGCAAGGACGGAAGAACACGGTTACGATTATTCATACGGGTAGTAACGATGTAGGTAGGGTGAGATCAGAGGAACTTGTTCGGAATTACAAGGTCCTCCTTCAGGAGACGAAGGAACGTGGGAGCCGTCACGTAGTCTGTGGGATCCTTCCGAGGATCTACGCAGGCTCGTGCTGGAACAGTAGAGCCATAGGGATCAATGATAGGATATCGCAGTTGTGCACACAATTGGGATACCACTGTCTTGATCCTTGGTATCTCTTTTCTAGGCGCCATGACCTTTACGCTTCTGATGGGATCCACCTTACCCGCAGAGGCAAAGATGGGAAAACAGTGTAGAGTATAGCATTAATGTAGAACAATGTGCCAGTATAGGACAAAATATAATTTTAGGACATAATGTCGGTAGAGGACGAAATGTTACATTAGGATGTAATGTCATAGGACAAAATGTCGCAATGGGATGTAATGACAGTGGAGGACAAAATATCACGATAGGAAGTAATGATAGTGGAGGACAAAATATCACGATAAGGTGTAATGATAATGGAGGAGAAAATGTCACAGTAGGATATTATGTCAGTGGAGGAAAAAATATAATTTTAGGAAGGGATACCGAACAGAATGTCAATAAAGGCCAAAATATCAGTGTAGAGTATAGCATTAATGTAGAACAATGTGCCAGTATAGGACAAAATATAGTTTTAGGATATTATGTCGGTAGAGGACGAAATGTTACATTAGGATGAAATGTCATGGGACAAAATGTCGCAATGGGATGTAATGACAGTGGAGGACAAAATATCACGATGGGAAGCAATGATAGTGGACAAAATATCACGATAGGATGTAATGATAATGGAGGAGAAAATGTCACAGTAGGATATAATGTCACTGGAGGACAAAATATAATTTTAGGAAGGGATTCCGGACATAATGTCATTGAACGACGGGAGGCCGGCGTGAATCACGGTGACGTAGGGGGACAAAATGTACAAAAGAGATCGGATGACCGTGATCGACCAGACGACCGTGATGGGGGAAATGTTAATTTTGATGGGAGAAATGTTAATGTGGCATTAAATGTCAATGAAGGACCAAATAATAATATAGAGCAAGGTATAAATAAAAAACAAATGATAATGTAAGACATGATATTGAAACTCAAAATGTGTCAAAAAGAAATAATCACGAGTTTCTTAAAGCCATGATAGGAATAACTGAGACATGGTTAAATGGTACAGAATTCGATGCTGAATTTAATATTGCGGAATTTAAACACTTTCATCAGGATAGAAACCACAAGAAAGGTGGGGGTGTTCTGTTGTACGTTAAAAACAATGTTCACGCTTGTATTTTAGAGAAAGTGAAACAGGATGCATACGATAATTTGTGGGTTGAGTTAACCCAAACAAATGGACAAAAAATGAATATAGGCGTAATATATAGGCCAAAGACATTATCATCAGCAGACGACAAACTGTTATTTCAAGAACTGTCTAGTTTCTGCAACCGGGATTTATTGATAACACTGGCCTGCGAAGTTTCAAAGGTAAAGCATCTGATAACTGATTCTAGGGTAATTTGCTATGCAGAATCTAAAAATCACACTCATTTTGTTCAATCAGGTCACGTTTTTGAGATACGAGGCGGTAAAAATAATTAAAAACGCCATTTAGTGCTATTTATTCCCTTTAATTTTGGAAAAAAAATTCTTGACAAAAGAAATAATTTTTTCTTGCATAGTTCAGAAGATAAAGAGAATATATTACAGAAAATCTAATCATGGATGAAGGGCCTTTTCAGTGACTTTCTCCTGTGTTGGGCAGCCACCACGTCTCGTTTCAAACACCAACAGTAGTCCGCAAGAAAGTTCACATCCCATAGACCATGAGGGACTGGTCGTATGGCAGACGGAACATTAGGATACTGAATACAATGCTTGTTCTTGCGGTTGACTCCTTTAAGATTAGTCATGCAGAAATAGCAGTCTGACACATGATCTTTACCCTCTCTCCAAACCATTGGAACAGCGAATGGCATACTCTTCCTTTTTTTATTTCTCCAATCACGCAAGTTCTCGACACATGTTTTGCAGCTAACATGGGGTGCAAATGGCTTGTCCTGGTCCCCAAGCTTAACTCCAAAGTAAGCATGATATGCTTTCTTCACAATATCAGTTATATTTGCTAGTCGACGAGGAAGAATCACATTACCACATATGTAGCAGAACCTATCAGGATGATTTGTGCATTTGCGTTCCATTTTCTGTCAGTCTAAGATACGTGTCCAAAATAGAAACACAAGAAGCACAGATTCTTGTAAAAAGCACAGATTCTTATAAAATCAGTCACATTGATTGGAGATCACACTTTTCTAAACCATTTTCAGTTTCAGTGTTGTCAATGCAGTTTGTCAATGTAGTCAATGCAGTTTCAGTTTCAGTTTCGGTTTCAGTTTCCTGAAAGTAAACAAAAACATCATTAGGTTTCAGTATCAGTTTCGGGGTGCTACAGTATAATTTTTATGCAAAAAAAAAAAAAAAAAAAAAAAAAAAAAAGAATAGGCTATACCTGCAGCCTCGTTTTCCTTATACTTAGTACTATACAAGGCCCAAAAGTCGCACTTCTCATATCTCAAAAACTAGACCTGATCCAAGGAAACGGATGGCATTTTTTGATTCAGCGCACCAAAAAAACCTATAAATCACTTGAAAAACCTTCGACCTTTGAAAAAAAAAAAAAAATTAAACGCAGGCCAGTGTAATGGGTGATTTCAATTTTACTGACATTGATTGGATGACCCTTGAACATGGCCATATAGGTAGTCACTTGATTGATTTTCTTGGTGACAATTACTTAATTCAGCATGTAAAAGAGCCCACAAGATATGGAAACTTACTCGATCTATTGATCACTAGCCCCGAAAGCATGGTAACTGATGTAGAAGTCGGTGAATCTGTTGCAAATAGCGATCACAACTTAGTTAGATTCAAACTCCTAAACAATTTTAGAATAGATACTTGTGTTTCTAAAATACCCGATTTCAGTAAAGCTCAGTTCATAGGACTACGTCAGGAGCTTCAGCTTACAGATTGGGAGGCAAAATTAAACGAAAGACCTGTAGATCAGATGTGTGAAATATTTCAAAATACGCTCACTAAGATGATTCAAACTTACATTCCTTTTAAGGACAGACGTCCCCCAAATCAGTCTCGCCCAAAGTGGCTCGAGCAAAGAAACTGAAAAAAGTATTGCTAAAAAGATACAGGCTTATAAGAAATATAAGTGCTCGGGTGCACCTAATGACTATGAAAGTTATGTATCAATACAGAGAGATTTAAAAAAGACAATAAGAAAAAGAAAACGACAATACGAAATGAAAATCGCTGATAAATCCAAAGAGAATCCCAAAGAATTCTATAGTTACATTAGCGATAAAAAGGTTGTTAGGAATCACATTGGTCCACTATTATCTGCTGACGGTCAACTTGAGTATTCAAATGAAGGAATGTGTAATATCTTAAACAATTATTTTAGCTCGGTATTCGTAGACGAAACACCTCAAAGTGAACTCCAAACTGAAACCTGTGAAAAGTCTAGGGTAAACTTACTCACTACGGTAAATATAACAAAAGAAAAAATAAAAGGTGTATAGATAAACTCAAAGTTAATAAAACACCAGGGCCTGACGGTTGGCATCCAAGAATCTTAAAGGAAATGAAAAATGAGATTGTTGTTCCATTAGAAATTATTTTCAAGAAATCCATCATATCCGGAGATGTCCCAAGAGAATGGAAGCTAGCTAACGTTACTCCCATATTCAAAAAAGGTGACAAAAAGAAACCAAATAACTATAGGCCTATAAGTTTGACTTCAATCGTAGGAAAAATAATGGAAACTATCATCAGAGATGCTATCGAACGTCATTTAGAAAGTAACCGTTTGATAAATGATAGCCAGCATGGTTTCAGACGGAAACGTTCTTGCGTGACTAACTTACTCGAATTCTACAACACAGTTGTATCGAATTATGACAAAAGAAACGATATAGATTTAATATATCTAGACTTTGCAAAAGCTTTTGATACAGTCCCACACGAAAGACTAATTACTAAATTAGCTTTACACGGAATAAGTGGTAGCCTATTAAGTTGGACTAGTAATTGGTTGAATGGTCGAAAACAAAGAGTTGTTTTAAATGGAAAAACTTCTAGATGGGAAAATGTTACAAGTGGAGTTCCTCAGGGTTCCGTTCTTGGGCCACTTCTATTCATAGTATATATAAATGATATAGACCATGGACTAAGATCTACTGTTTCCAAATTTGCTGATGATACAAAACTGTGCGGAATGGCAAATGATCACTTAAACCAATTAGATATTCAAGAAGATTTAGATAAATTACAGCAATGGTCTGAAAAGTGGCTAATGAAATTTAACACAAGTAAATGCAAGGTAATGCACATAGGTAAAAACAACAATAAGTACGATTACAAGTTATTTGGAAATTCGTTAACAAAAGTGGATAGTGAAAAAGATCTCGGCGTAATTATCAGTAACGACCTCAAATCATCCAAGCAGTGTATTTCAGCCTCTGAGAAAGCAAATAAGATTCTAGGATTGATTGGGCGATCTTTTGATTTCAAAAGTCCATCGCTCATTAACAAGCTATATAAATCGTTAGTTCGTCCACCTTTGGAATATGCTGTTTCTGTATGGTCACCGAATCTCATTAAAGACATTGACAGACTAGAAAAAGTACAACGGCGAGCCACAAAACTGATTCCAAATATCAAAAATAAATCCTACGAAAATCGACTAAAACATATGAATCTGTTTTCCCTAAAAAAGCGTAGACTCAGAGGTGACTTGATACAGGTCTTTAAGATTTTAAAGGGAATTGACAACATCAAAAGTGACAAAATTTTC
>NC_134781.1:41406145-41418645 GCF_046742065.1 Oratosquilla oratoria | reverse complement strand
GATTTAGGGTGGCATTGACGTCCGCGTATAGCAGCTCCCTGGCACTTATGATGGACGTCTTGGTGGTCTATCGTACTCTGGAGAGCTTGAAGAGCCTCCCGTCCAGGCGGTAGCGGACGTCAACTGCTGGTGTATTTTGGGGGATCTCATTTATCATGGTGGCGGAGTATAGGGAAAACAGCGTTGGGGCCAGGACGCAGCCTTGCTTGAGGCCGCCGGTGATGGCAAACAGCTCCGAGATGCCACCTTGATTGAGAACTCTCCCTGTCATGCCCTCATGGAAATCACGGACCAAGGAGATAAAGCGAGGTGGGCATCCGAAACGGGCAAGGACGGCCCACATTGCCCATCTCGGAACTTTGTCGAATGCCTTAAGCAGATCCCAAAAGATGCACATGAGCGGCTCCTGCTGTTCACTACTCTTTTCCTGGATTTATCGTGCGCAGAAGATCATGCCTACCGTGCCTCGTGATGGTCTGAAGCCGCACTGAGACTCTGGTAAGACCTCCTCAGCTAGCTTTAGGAGTCTGTCGAGGAGGACGCGGGCGAAGATTTCCCGACGATGCTAAGGAGGGAAATACCGTGGTAAATGCCGCAGCTCATACGGTCCCCTCTTTTGAAAATGGTGACAATGTTGGTATTCTTGAGGTCCCCTGGGATGGTTTCAGATTCCCAGATCCGTAGAAGCAGGTTCATCAGATGAGTCTTTATTTCCTGCTCGCCGTGGGTGAGAAGCTCGACCGGAATGTTTTCTGGCCCCGGGGGTCTTGCCGGGCTTCATTTACTTGATTGCTCTAGTGAGGTCCTGAAAGGTGGGAGGTTCGGACATTCAGTCCTGGATAGGGTGTTGGGCGGTCCTGCGGAGTAGGTCTTCTGGGGTGGTAGGGTGGTCGTTCACGAGGCCCTCGAAGTGAATTTTCCATCTAAGGAGGATATCTTGGGGATCATTCAGGACGGTATTGTCATCTTCGTCCATTAGCCTGCTTATAGATGACTTGGTAGGGCATAAAAGTGGTACATGTCCCTTTGATCAAAGAAGTTCTGTTTTTCGCTAGCCTTTTCTTGCCATCAGGTGTTCTGTATTTCGCGGAGCCTTTTCTGACAGGTCTTGGTGGCCTCGCGGTGCTTCCTTTTGTTTTCTTGAGAGGGATGGTTATCTTGGGCCAGACGTGTTTTTCTTTTATCATTGATGAGCTGAGAGACGGCGGCGTCGTTTTCCGAGAACCAATCTTGGCTTTTTCTTTTTGTGAAGCCGAGGGTTTCCTCAGCCGTATTTGTCATAGCATCGCGGAGGGTGGTTCAGTGCTCTTCGGTGGTGTCTAGCTGAGAGAAACTGCGTAGATTAGGGTGAACAGCTTCCTGAAAATTCCTGGCTGTCTCTGGATGTTGGAATTTGGCGCAGTTGAAGCGTGGGTGTGGTTTGCTTGAGGTGGGGTGTCTCGGCGGTCGGCTGATCATGATGTCCAGGCGGGAAATCAGTAGACGATGGTCCGTCCAACAATCGTCTGCACCGGGCATGGAACGTGTGATGCGAACATCCTTCCTGCCCCGAATTCTCGTGAAGACATAGTCCAGCATATGCCAGTGTTTGGACCTCGGGTGCCTCCAGGTTGTCTTCTGCCTGGTGGGGAGGCAAAACAGGGTGTTAGTGATTATAAGTTCGTGTTCTGCACAGAGTCCAAGGAGGAGTTGTCCATTGGCGTTGTAATTCCTTGTGCCGTGAGGTCCGATAATGCCGCTCTAGAGATGATGGCCTCGTCCCACCCTGGTATTAAAGTCTCAAAGAACGATGAGCTTGTCAGAATTGGGGAATTTTCTAATTGTTTGGCGGAGAATATTGTAAAACAAGTCTTTAATGTTGTCGTCAGCAACAAGAGTTGGGGCGTAGACTGAGATTAGCGTGAGGTGTCTATTTTGAGTAAGCGGTATGCGAAGAGTCATCAGGCACTCGCTAATGGCTGTCGGGGTCAGGTTATACTGTTCTACTAGTCGGGACTTCACTGCAAATCCGACGCCGTGAATGCGGAGCTCGGTGTTGGCTTTGCTTTTCCAGAAGATGGTGTATCTGGGCCCCACTTCCCTCAGACTTCATTCGTCTGCCAGTCTGGTTTCGCTCAAGGCTGCAATATCTATGTTAAAACGGTCCAGCTCCTTGCAAACGAGGGCAGTTCTAACCTCAAGACGATCGGTGTCTTTCACATCCATGACAGTTCGGACATCCCAAGTTCCGAGAGTTAAGGTCCTTCGAAATGGAGGTCGTTGTCTAAAAGAGGCCAAGTGAAGTGATGGTCTTGTGTTTCGTCCGCTGGAAAGGGTCGTCCGCTGGTAGCGGTTTACCAGCCAGACGTTGATACAATGACCGATGTTTATCCCACATTTTCTAGGGGCTTCCCCATATGGGTTGGGCTGCGGTAATCCTGAAGAGGCCAGCCCAGTCGCGGTTGCAGCTGCTGAAACCTGGTGTCATTGCACATCATCAGGAAGCGACCATCACACAGCCGCCGTCAATGTGTGGTCGTGAGCTCGGGGCTTCCAGCTGACCAAGCCTGCCCCCGTTACCCAGGGTGCCATCGCCAGTTGGACTTAGGATAGTCGGAGGAAAGCTGAGCTCGAAGGAGGGAGAGGGTACGAAGCCGTTCGCTTGGGAATTTGTTTAAAGTGGACAGCATCTCGCGTCAATGAAGCCCTCGCACTTGGCCAGCAGGGTGTCCTCCGCGGCTCTCTGAGGAGATCAGATAGGTGGTCTTCACGCTGATAGTTACATTGAGCTGCCGGGATCTAGGTCTATCAAGGTCCGCCTATGAGTAGCGTCAGCCCGACTGACGCTACCCTCTTCCACCAGGCTGCGAGTTTGCTGCCTGCCGTTGGGGTCTTCACGTGTGTCCATTTGCCCCAGGGATCGAAAGAACGTTTTTATGTGAATATATGCAGGAAAAAAAGAAGAAGAAATTATGAAAAAAATATTATAGATAGATGTAAAGATCAGCCTAAACTTTTTTACAGATATATAAATGAAAAAAAAAAACTAAAGGATAAACATGAAATAATGAAATTGTGTGAAGGAGATAAAGAATATATAGATGACTAAAAAATGGCAGAAGTTATGATCAGACATTTCAGGTCTGTTTTTACAATTGAGAGCTCACAATTTTGGGAAGATGAACTACAAGAAAGATCACCCAAATTGAAAGAAATAAAGGTAACACAAAAAGAAATAAGAGACCAAATAAAAAACCTAGATGTCAGGAAATCGCATGGACCAGATGGAATCGCTAATTGGATACTGAGAGTGTATAAACGAACTGCAATATTGGAAAGATGCAAACATAGTACCAATATATAAAGGAGGAAATAGGGAAGATCCTACAAATTTCAGACCGGTATCCCTTACAAGCACAGTAGCAAAAATATGCGAAGAAAATGAAATAGTGAACCCTAAACAATTTGGCTTTAGAAGTGGAAGATCGTTTACCACAAACCTAATATGTTTTTACTCGATATTAATTGAGATAATATAAGAAAGAGATGACTGGACAGATTGCGCCATCTTGAATTTGCAGAAGGCATTCGACAAAGTACCACATAAAATTAATAAGAAAAATTAAAATAATAGGAGGAATACAAGGTAAGCTGCTGGAATGGATGAAGGATTTCTTAATTGGGAGAAAAATGAGAGAGGTACTTAGAGACAAAAATTCGAACTGGGAAGATGTGAAAAGTGGCGTCCCGTAAGGCTCTGTATTGACTCCTTTAATGTTTGCCATATATATAAATGATATGGATGAGGGAGTGAATTATTACATAAACTTCTTTGCTAACGATGCCAAATTACTAAAGAAAGTAAGAACAGAAGAAAATTGCAGATCACTACAGGAAGACCTGGACAAAATATGGGAATGGAGTCAGAAATGTGAGATGAACTTCAA
Source organism: Oratosquilla oratoria (assembly GCF_046742065.1). NCBI lineage: Eukaryota > Metazoa > Arthropoda > Malacostraca > Stomatopoda > Squillidae > Oratosquilla > Oratosquilla oratoria. The sequence goes on along the minus strand of NC_134781.1, from coordinate 41,414,719 downwards.
CATTAAGAAATGTAGGATAATGGAACTTGGAAAAAAAAAATAGAGTATCGGGTCAATATAGAATTGGAAACAAAGAAGTAAAAAAAGTCGATTCAGAAAGGGACCTCGGAATAATCATTTAAAGTGATTTGACATCTGATAAACATGTCAATAAATTATTTGGAGAGACTTTTAACTTATTAAGATCAATGGAAGTGGCCTTCGACTACATAGATGAGGAGATGGTAAAAAAAATAGTTGTTACACTGATAAGACTTAAACTAGAATATGCTGCAACACTGTGAGCACCTAGCTCAAAGAAAAACATAAGAAAATTAGAAAGAATCCAAAGAGCAGCGATAAAAATGGCACCTACTCTGTCAAATCTGACATACGAACAAAGAGTGGAGAAATTACATCTGTCAACACTGGAACAGAGAAGAGAAAGAGGTGATTTGTTGACCATTTACAGAATTATGAAAGAGATGAAAATTCTCGATAGAGACGACTTATTAAAGTGGGAGAGAAGAGAAACAAGAGGGTAGTAGATATCATTGGTCGGGATGACCAAGGGTAGCTGCCGAGCCCTGTAGGAGGCCGGTAGATAGAGGTAGACATTTAAGTAGATAGAGGGATTGATGGAAAGACATGCAAATTTTATTACTTGGATGTTTTGAAACAATGGCCGATAGGAAGTGCAGAGTTGCATATTATAGAAAGTGCAGAGTTGCATATTCTCGCCTGCCGTCTTGTGTTTTGTAAACATAGGTTAGGATATCGATAGAAGTGATGAAATTACGAATTGTAAACATGTAAGCTAGTTTCACTCACTACAGATTGTTTGCGTAAACAGTATTACTTGAGACAGTATAACAGCCTTTCTGATTGGAGAAAAGGGTGGAGGAGGAGAAAAATTATTTAATGCATGGAAGTAAAGTCACGCCCTTACAGGGTGGCACTTATTTGTAACGTTCAAAGTTATTGGATGAATTGAATAGTGACGTCGAAGCAGACTTGGCTTGGTGGGTGTAAGAGGATCCCAGGTGGGAATCCTCTGGTGTACCTAACATATACGTTGTACCGGAATTCGTGAAGAAAATGAAGAAAAGTTTAAGTTCAATTTAATTCACTTTGTTACTGAGTAATGGAACTTAACTAAATGGATACGTTGCGAACGAGGCATGGGGCCTACCGATGAGTGACTTACAATACTAAAAGAATAAAAAGAAAGTGAAGAAAATTGTAAGTGACTGTGGACTTACTGAAAGTGTTAGTAGCAGCGGAGCTAACAGTGACGGCAGCTAGGGATGAACCTCCTCCGAAGTGATTAGACGAACCTCCTCCGAAGTGATTATAAGACTGGTGCGTGACAAGGTTGAGATAAGTGAACGAGTACACCAATCGACTTTAAAAACAGTTCACGCAACCACAACCACGCAGTATACAACCACGGAGTGTCCAACCAAAACCAACGCGTATGCTAATTTCAAGAACGAAGAACTAGGCGATTTACAAGGCAGGGGATGAGCCATAGTTGTCATACTACGAGCGAACGAGGAACGAGGCGATCTACAAGGCAATCTTCAAGGCGATCTACAAAGCAGGGGATGAGCCACTACAAAGCAGCAATGAACAAAGACTGACGAGGAACGACGAGGTTGACGTACATAAGAAAGACTACGTGGAGGCAGTCAAGTCAAATCAACTTTAAAAAACTGAAGGTATGAACACTACAGTCTTGCGTCACGAGGCTCATACCTCGAATATTAATATTCCCAAATTTACCGGGGATGAAAACACCTTAGGAGTTAATAACTTCCGTAACTTAATAGATACATTAATAGTGATAAAAAATTTAACAGATGAAAAAAGGAAAATAGACATTTTAAAGGAGAATGTAGATCCTGAGAAAGGTAGAGCTAGGTTTATCATATATTTGCAGCAAATGGACGATATTAACCAATATAAAACATATAAGAAAGCATTCATCAAACATTTTATGTCAAAGTGTGATCAGGATCCTACCAAGTCTTTGTTTAGAATGATCAATGAAGTTAGAACAAGTGAATCAGACACAGAATACTTAGGTAGATTGGATAAGTGGTTAAAAGACATGAATTCTATCTTGAAATATTCAGGTTGGATAGAAAAATCTAGTGACAAAATGAAAGTTTCTCAGGTAATAAAACTGATCACATTTGGATTGTTGACTAAAAATAGTGATGAAAAGCTGTATAAAGATCTCAAGTCAAATATGAATGTAGGGGAGGTAGATTATCTAATGCAAGGGTACAGTGAGACTAGAATAATAAATTCATTTGATGACAGTGGGACAACAGAGGTACTCTAGAGGAGAGTTTAAGAAAGCCGAATTAGGACATAGACAGAAAGTTAGAAGTCCATCCAGGGATACTAGAATTATATGTTTTAATTGTAATACTTGGGGACATAAAGCACAAGACTGTTATTATGGAATTATTTGTAGAAATTGTAAATATGAGGGTCATGATGAGTATCAGTGTAGAAACCCACCTTTCTGTATGTATTACCAAAGAATAGGCCATAAAACCCATGAATGTAGAAATTTTCGTATGCACCAGGAAACAAGAGGAAAAACCCCAGACACAGAATAAACCAATATTCTAGAACTCCCCATATATATATACATATATATATATATATATATATATATATATATATATATATATATATATATATACAAATATACATTTTTGTGTTAAGGATAAAGGTGACAGTAAGGTGAAAGAAAACTCCTTCATCAAAGATAGTCATGAACTGGCAATTACAATTGGAAGGACTTCTGTAGGACCTCTCATTGCTGGTAGAGTGTTCAATAAGTCTATTCAAATATTTATTGATACAGGATCTGTAGTTAATATAATAACTAGTAGAATTTTAAACCAGTTGAAACCAGGAGTGAAAATCTTGGAACCAATCCATTACTCATTGCAAGGAGTAACTGGAAATCAGTTAAAACACTAGGTAAGGTTGAACTAGAAGTTATCTTAAATACAAATGAACATTTGCACATTCCAGTGATAGTTGTAGAAGATTATTTTTTTCCCAGAAGATTTATTGATAGGATTTGCAACTATGAGAAAAGAGAACATGATCATATGTCCTGCTAACTTAGGGATCTTAGTGAAATCACAGTTATTTCCATTTTTAAATCAACCAGACTTAAGACCAGTGACAGGAATCAATGAATCCCTAGACATAGATAAGAAAGATAACATTTTTACTTTAGATAACGAGGCCGAGCGGTCCAGACCAACAGAAAGTAAAGCCACATATAGTGAACCCAACTCAGATGTTCAAGAAATCCCAGAAATTACTAATACATAAACTACAAATGAACCCTTGCAAATTTTGGATGGTGACGTAATAAAGTCGACATTATTACACTCCAGAGCAATTAACAGGGTGGTAGTGCAGTTGAAAGGAGTCAGTGTAGACTCTGCAATTTTAACCATCCCAGAATCAATTAGATTAAAAAAAATTGAAATTGGACTCAGGTATTTATAAGTCAAATAAGAGCATAGTAGAAATATTGACGATTAATACTTTGAATAAAGATATGGTTTTAAGGAAAGGTACACAAATAGGATGTCTTCAGGTGTGTACAAAACCCATCAAGATTTTAAATGAGAGTACTGAGGAGGTGGAATTACCCATTTCATCAATCTGTTCAGTTCAGGAAGTAGTAGAGTTAGGAAAGAAATACAAGAATCAGTTAGAACCTACTAATTTCCCTGAGTTGGATGAAAGTTTAGTCGCTTTGCTTGTGAAGCACAATAAAGCAATTGCTTTGCCGGGGGACGCCTTAGGCAAAACAACTGTTTTAAAACATAAGATTAAATTAAAACCAGGTACAGAGCCTATTTACATACCCGCCTACAGAATTCCTCACTCTAAATTAGCAATAGTAGATAAACTGATCACTGAAATGTTATCGCAGGATATTATTTAACATAGTAAAAGTAAGTGAAACTTTCCTTTGATTTTGGTGGCAAAATCAGATGGTACTATGCGTCCAGTTATTGATTATAGGGAATTGAATAAGCACACCATACGTGACAAGTTACCATTGCCAATAATAGGGGAAATTCTTAGAAGTTTGGGAACTGAGAATAGATATTTTAGCACTATAGATATCAAATCTGCTTTTTGGCAAATAGAGTTGCATGAAGACTCACGAGAGTTCACAGCATTTTCTACTCCAACGGGACATTATGAGTTCAAACGAATGCCATTTGGGTTATGTAATAGTCCATTAACTTACATGAGATTAATGAATACAATTCTAGATGGGTTGTTAGGAAACACTCGCAGTGTATTCCTATATGACATTTTAGTAGTTTCCCAGACAGCGGTTGAGCACTTTAAGAAAATAGATTTTATATTCTCGAGACTAGTTGAAGCAGGATTGAAAGTGAAACTTGAAAAATGTAAGTTCTTGCAGAACAGTGTTATTTATTTGGGACATAAGATAGACAGACATGGACATAGTACAGTGAATTCAAAAGTTGAAGCAGTAAAGAATTTTCCAGTTCCAACCAATGTAGTAAAAGTTAGAAGTTTCTTGGGATTGACAGGGTATTTTGGAAAATTTATTCAACGATATACTGACATTGCTAATCTATTAAGTTCTTTGTTGAGGAAGGACTCAAAGTTCATGTGGGGACCTGCACAACAGCAAGCTTTTGACAAGTTGAAAGATAAACTCACGAGTTCTCCAATTTTAATATTTCCAGACTATGATAAAGAATTCAGTGTTTGCACTGATGCATCTGACATAGGATTAGGAGGAATACTTATGCAAGAGAGAAATGGAACTTTGAAACCAATATATTACACTTCAAGCCTTTGTAATAATGCAGAGAGAAACTACTCTATAACAGAAAGAGAAACATTAGCAGTGATATATTTATTAGAAAGTTTTAGAGATATGATACTGGGATATCCAATCAGAGTATGGGCTGATCATACAGCTATTCAGAACTTATTTAAGCATGATAATCTTAGGGACAGACTCGTTAGATGGTTTACGGTACTTCAGTGTTATGAAGTTAAATTTAAATATATTCCAGGTAGAAAGAATGTTGTGGCAGATGCACTTTCTAGAAACATTAGCCAACCAATGACAGGGTTGATTAATTTTGTTTGTAGTATAGAAGAGTTAGTAATTTTAGATGAGGAAATGCTAAAAAGAGAACAGAGGGATGATAAGACATATGAGTCATTAGCCAAGTATTTGATGAACCCAAGAGGAAATCCTCCAAAACTACCAAAGGGGTATAAGATAGAGGAATTTCATTTGACTAATGGACTTTTGTATAGAAAAACAGTTGTAAGTAGGAAAGATATTTCTAGAGGTCCAGTAAATCAGTTGGTATTACCACAAACTCTTGTAAAAGAGATATTGAAGTTACTTCATGATAGCGATTGTAGCTCACATCTAGGAAAGGATAAAACTTATAGACAAGCACAACTTAAATACTTTTGGCCAGGTATGAATATATATATATATATATATATATATATATATATATATATATATATATATATATATATATATATATATGCAATTACATACAAAAATGTTTGAAATGTGTTAAGGTGAAATGAAATACACTAAAACCTGCTCCTATATTTACCTTTCCCATTCCACAGAAACCTTGGGAAAAAGTTCACTTAGATACATTGGAGCTACATATGTCTCAGAATGAATTTAAATGTGTATTTGTTGCCATTGATTATTTTTCAAGATTTTGTATTTTACAACCCATTCTAAATAAGAAAGCTGAAACTATTGCTTCCGTAATCTATGACCAGATAATCTGTAATTTTATTACACTTAAGATCTTAGTTTCAGATAATGGAACTGAATTTAATAACAAAATCTTGGAAAAATCATCCACAAAGTAATGGAGTTGTAGAGAGATTAAATAAGAAAATTATTACATGTCTTAGAAGTGTGATAAGTCCTCATAGTATAATTTGGAACACTTGGATTCCTTGTGTTAATTGTACTCTGAACAACCAAATTAATATAGCAATAGGTGAAACACCTCATTTTATTATTTATGGAGAAGACAAAACTCTTCCATTTGAAATCTTGAATGCAGAGCAGAAACCTGTGTATAATATAGATTAATAAATCTCAAATAAGATACGTACTTTTCAAAGTATTCACCAAAGAGTTAGGGAACATATGCAGGAGTATTCACAAGAGATGAAAAAGCAACAACACAAAATAACACATAAACTAGAATTAGAAATAGGAGATTTAGTCATGGTCAAACTATAGACACCCTATAATAAACTTTCACCAAGGTACTCAGGTCCATATAGGGTAATTGATTCTGTAGGTGGAAATAAATATAACCTTTTACACTTGGAAACTAGGGAAGAATTGATAGGCCATTTAGATTATATGAAGAAAGTTAGGTTGCAGTTCTACGAAGATAACTGCTGTGATACTCTATGTATCAACTTTAATGAACCAGAAGAGTATGGGGAATATTTTGATGAAATTTTAAATGAATTGAATATTAATCTTGATGTATTTTACAGATAGTATTAATTTGACCATTTGTATGTACTTGGGATGGGAGACCTAAACTACTGGAACTTGGTGTCAAGCCGGGACATGAAGACCTTGGACCTGCTGTGGTCAGACTTGGAATCTTGCCAATACTTAAGGACAATTCACATAAGTATGAAAAAGTATTTTGTGAAACATTAAGAGTGTGTCTTTGAAAAACAAAAATAAACTAAAATGCAAAAAGATACACTTTACAATAATTTTCTAACTCATATTGCATATTGTTAACATCTTTGAAAAGATGATGAAACCATTCTCCATTGAAATCTAATGTTCTTAGTCAAAGTAGTGAGTTTTGGAAATTTGTTTGCAAATTATTTATATTGCAAATTATTTTGGGATATGTTTTATTATTTTGAGAAATATGTTACTTACCATAATTCTGCTTGAATTATTATTATGCATTTGGAGGGTTGCTTATTTCTTTTATATGTATATGTTTAACATTTTTTACTGATAGCATTTTACCAGTTTATGCAAGGATAGATTAGCTTCTTATATATGATGATTTCCAAGTATATACTAGTGAGCCCTGTAAGAGGGTAGTAGATATCATTGGTCGGGACGACCAAGGATAGCTGCCGAGCCCTGTAAGAGGCCGGTAGATAGAGGTAGACATTTAAGTAGATAGAGGGGTAGGTGGAAAGATATACACATTTTATTACTTGGATGTTTTGAAACCATGGCCGATAGGAAGTGCAGAGTTGCATATTATAGGAAGTGCAGAGTTGCATATTCTCGCCTGCCGTCTTGTGTTTTGTAAACATAGGTTAGGATATGATAGAAGTGATGAAATGACGAATTGTAAACATATAAGCCACTTCCGATTGCGACATAATGCTTGCGTAAACAGTATTGCTTGAGACAGTATAACAGCCTTTCTGATTGGAGAAAAGGGTGGAGGAGGAGAACATTTTTTATGCATGGAGGTAAATTCACGCCCTTACAGGGTAGCACTTATTTGTAATGTTCAAAGTTATTGGATGAATTGAATAGTGACATCGAAGCAGACTTGGCTTGGTGGGTGTAAGAGGATCCCAGGTGGGAATCCTCTGGTGTACCTAACATATATGTTGTACCAGAATTCGTGAAGAAAATGAAGAAAAGTTTAAGTTCAATTTAATTCACCTTGTTAATGAGTAATGGAACTTAACTAAATGCATACGTTGCGAAAGAGGCATGTGGCCTACCGATGAGTGACTTACAATACTAAAAGGATAAAAAGAAAGTGAAGAAAATTGTAAGTGACTGTGGACTTACTGAAAGTGTTAGTAGCAGCGGAGCTAACAATATACATACACGATTCGACGGCGTAGTGGTAGCGTTAGCAAATGCTGGTACAGCGGTCTGAGTTTGACCCCCCCCCCCGGCTGAAATAATTTCAGTATTGCTGCGCTGCGAGTCGTTACTCCAACTCGCGTGGGTGGGGAGTTGGGTGCGTGTGTGCGTGTAAGGTCACATCATTACCCATAGAAAGGTCATATATGAACTCTGATATCTCTTCCGGGAAGGTAAAACTATCGACTATGAGTCCAACACGTGAACCAAGACCATGATGAACCATGGTGAATCTCACACACACACACACACACACACACACACACACACACACACACACACACACACACACACACACACACACACACACACACACACACACACACACACACACACACACACACACACACACGCACGCACGCACAGTACATGTTTTTCAAGGTTTCAAGAAGCTCGCTAGTATCAAACCAAAACGGGCATCAAACTTTATCGTGAATTTGCTCGCGAACTTGCCATCCCGATCTGTTCAATAATCAACGCCTCACTTAAGCAGAGCAAATGTCCCACAGATTGGAAGACAGGCTTCATTACTCCCACCCCCAAATCTTCCAATCCCCAATTCTTTAGTGATCTCAGGCCCATTACTACCACTCCCATTTTAATCTTATTTGTGATGATTTTGTCTTCGA
>NC_134781.1:41361145-41401145 GCF_046742065.1 Oratosquilla oratoria | reverse complement strand
TGTCAATGTCTATAATGAGATTCGGTGACCATACGGAAACAGCATATTCCAAATGTGGACGAACTAACGATTTATATAGCTTGTTAATGAGTGATGGACTTTTGAAGTCAAAAGATCGCGCAATCACTCCTAGAATCTTATTTGCTTTCTCAGAGGCTGAAATACACTGCTTGGATGATTTGAGATCGTTACTGATAATTACGCCGAGATCTTTTTCACTATCCACTTTTGTTAACGAATTTCCAAAAAATAATCGTACTGTTATTTTTACCTATGTGCATTACCTTGCACTTACTTGTGTTAAATTTCATTAGGCGCTTTTCAGACCATTGCTGTAATTGATCTAAATCTTCTTGAATATCTAACTGATTTAAGTGATCATTTGCCATTCCGCACAGTTTTGTATCATCAGCAAATTTGGAAACAGTAGATTTTAGTCCATGGTCTATATCATTTATATATACTATGAATAGAAGTGGCCCAAGAACGGAACCCTGAGGAACTCCACTTGTAACATTTTTCCATCTAGAAGTTTTTCCAGATACATTTTAACGACCACAATGCACTTTAAATCTGCAAACTTAGCAACTCACTCAGCAGGCAAATACTACTCACCCTGTATATATTTTTCAAGCATTGGACCCAAGCCGAGACCAGACGAATCCAATCAGCTGTACAGATCCAGCGCACCAACCCAAAGATCGACGCGACATCACGACTTCAGTCGAGACGCAGTGGACCCAGGCCAATGAGACACATCCAAGAGACAATCTCAATCGCCGTCCGCAACTACCGTCACCAATCACCGTGAGTATAAACCATAGACTCCCACTAAACCCCCCTTTTTTATATAATTCAGGAGCCGGATATGAACCCACCTCCACTCCCCTTCATGACCAGCCAGACCAGGGAATTCGCAGCGGTTAGGCCCCGACCCGCCTAACCCACCTCCACCCCCCTTCACGACCAGCCAGACCAGGGAATTAGCAACGGTTAGGCCCCAACCCGCCTTACTCACCTCCACCCCCCTCCATGACCACCCAGACCAGGAGCCTCGCAGCGGTTAGGTCCCGATCCGCCTAACCCACTTCCACTCTGAACAGGAGCTTCGCAGCAGTTAGGTCCGGACCCGCCTAACATACCTGCTCTTCGCATCGGGTTACCATCCTCGTTTACCAACCCTCCTGTGTCAACTCAACTCTACCCACCTCAACCAACCAACTTCACCCTCCACCCACCGCCACCCTTGGCTCACCGAGAATTGCTTGCCCAAGCAATATTTCAACACCAGCTAAGAATCAACACCTTCAGCCCACGACAATCTCACATCTACCCACAGTGCCAACCAGTACTACCCAGATCTTCAGCGAAGGCCTACCATAAGTACACAGATCTTCAGCACAGGCCTACCATAAGTACCCAATTTTTAAAACTTTTGTATATCACAAACAAACCTATAGGTGCATATAAATAACCCACGTAGAACTATCAGAAATAACTATTAATTACAGTTATAGAATATTCAAAGACCACGATAGATAGAACTCAATAATTAGATAATAAAACATCCACCTGTGCAATTTCAACTTCCTAGATAATTTTTCAATTTCAACGTAGACTAACTCAAAATATCAAAATGTCACCGCGAAGAAATCTCCCAGGCAGTCACCCAAAACCGAGTAAATTAGGACAAACCAAAGCACAACGACAAATCCCACGATGAACATAACTAACACATAAACTATGCCATTACATTAACTATTCCTCCTTCGAACGCAGGACGTCATACAATTCAATAGGTCAGGTCCTCACGATCATTTATTTATCAAACTTTCCTACTACCTATAAAAGTACTTCTTCACTTCCTTCCGACCGTGAAGCCCTGGAATAATTATATCAAAACCTCCGACTCAAAGACGACAAATAAACAATTCATACCATAATGTAATATATACATAAATCTAAAAAAAAAAAAAAAGTTAACTGCCTTGAATAAATAACAATATGTATAAGCGCGATAATAAGAACAGCAAATCACAATTGTTGTAAATAACCATTCACATTTCTCGACAACATAAATATTATTGGAACTTTTATATAAACGGATATATCTCTATATATATGAATATCTAGCTCTACACAAACTGACACGTTTATTTAAAACTAACTAACCATTTAGGATGTCATTTTTTCAGTAAAGCTACTCTTGTGAAAGTGTACAAACTAAATATATCTCAGAGAAAAGAGATCAGAGAAAACACAAGTGAAAAGTGAAAATTCATTCTCATTGGAAAGAGAATATACAAGTGTAAAAATACTTACATAGCTTTATTGAACACATTCAAGATATGATAATATACATAAAAAAAAACTTTTTACTCATTGAAACCGATTTTACAAATGAATATCTCCCACTAGCAACTTAACATATTATCATATCTTAATTTTTGTAATTATATATGCCAAAATCCCACTGTCACGACCTTAACCCAAGGTACGTGGACGTATCTCAAAAGGTCGGGGAGGCAATGTAACCATTACTAACCATCACCTACCACGCACGTGATCCATATGCTTGCAACACAGCACTCGCTCCCCTCTTGCTTACCTTGCTTATCTTGCTAACACAGCAGAAATCAGACAAACAAGATATTGTTGCCAAATGTCACCATACTGACCCATTAAATCCCCTTTATTATACCTATCCCTATTATATTACCCATAAGCTAACATATATATAACATACCTAACCATACCCACCAACTATACGACTAACCCTCATATATAAAACTAACCCCAATGTATAGAATAACAAGACTAACACCCTTACTTAAGACAACCCACTAACCCCCTATATTAACCGACGATAATGTAACAAAGACAGGAGAGCTGGGCAGGTCAAGAGCCTACCAGCAAGAGGGCTGAGCAGGTCGATGAGCCTGCCAGCTAGGTGTGCCCTAGGTCAAGACCTGGCACTTATCATATATTGCCCACATGGCCCATATATACTCTGTTGTTAATAACTCCAGATTCTGTTGTTATAAATAAATAGAAGAAACTCCGATTTTGGAGTTTATCTCGCCCGCATTAAGTCCACCTTATGTAACCTACAACAATCACCAACAAAAAAAGGGGTTACACTTGCAGTTTTCGATGTCGCACCATCCTGTTGAAACCAGGTTTTGTGAAGTTGTGGAAAATTGGTCAGTGCAGTTACAACGAAAGTTTGCAACATCTCAACATACCGATCCGAAGTGACAGTCGCTGTGCTCCTCTGTTCATTTTCGAAAAGGTAAGGTCCGATGATCCCGTGTGACGAAATTGGACACAATACTGTCACCTTACTGACGTGTAAAGAGCGCCCATGAACTTCTTTAGGGTTGCTGTCTGCCCAGTATCGATAGTTCTGCTTATTCACGTAATCTGTGAGATGAAAATGGGCCTCATCTGACATCCACAGCTTGTCCAGAAATTCATTGTCCTCGTTTATGTTTGTCAGAATTGTAATCGCAACTGGTGATCGTTTTCCTTCAGCTGTTGCACGATCTGCAGCTTGTAGGGATGAAATTTTAAATAAAAATGGAGAATTCAGCAAACACTCTCTCGGGACACACTGACCCCATCTGCTTGCTTACGAACTGAAACGCGTACAGCTTCGATATTCTGTGGAGTACGAGCACTTCTCGGTCGTCCTGTCGATTTCTTTTTTAGAGCAGATCCAGTCTCTTCAAAGGTTTTAATCCAAGTTTTTATTGCGTGTTGCGAGGGAATCCGACCATGATGTCCTAAGTAAAAAAAAAAAAAAAAAAAAAAAAAAAAAAAAAAAAAAAAAAAAAAAAAAAAAAAAAAAAAAAAAAAAAAAAAAAAAAAAAAAAAAAATTCCTCTGCGCACCTTCCAAACTATCATTGTTTTTTGTAAAAAAAAAAAAAAGAAAAAAGAAAAAGAAAAAGGTAAAAGCACGCTGTTGACCGTTCCACTGCTCCATGGCTACTAAATGGCGAGTGTTTACAGCTTAAAGTCCTTGTTCCGCAGTACTGCCAACTGTACATGGCTGCCACTACGCATTTCAAAAGTTCCCGTTTTTCTGTATCACCTATATATATATATATATATATATATATATATTATATATATGTATATATATATACTGTATATATATGCATATTATATGTATATATATATAATATGCATATATATGCATATTATATATATATATATATATATATATATATATATATATACATGTGTGTGTGTGTGTGTGTGTGTGTGTGTGTGTGTGTGTGTGTGTGTGTGTGTATGTGTGTGTGTGTGTGTGTGTGTGTGTGTGTGTGTGTGTGTGTGTGTGTGTGTGTGTGTGTGTGTGTGTAAAAGAAGTGAGCTGGTCTCTCCGTAACCTTAAAAAAATGAGGGAGAGGAATAATAGCAGAGACCAAGACACAACCAACACAATGTACATAGTAGTCCACACATCTGACTTAGCCTCCACACTCAGTACAGAACTTAGATACACAGGTACCCGCATCTCATGTGATGCAGGTAAGAAAATTGGTGACCCCGTTAAATCAAAGGTGGACAACTATAATACCAGAAGTTTGATTTACAGAATTTCGTGCTCAGATTGTGACTGTGACTATAATGAAGAAGCATATAGGGGTTTATTAGAAAAAAAAAAAAAAAAAAAAAAAAAAAAACGCCAGAAGCCCCTCATGAATTGCCAGCCACACCAGTCCGCAGAATTTCGAGCCCTCTTGAACTTGAGCCAATTGACCTTTCCTTGTGTCCTCTCACTCCACACACCACACACATTTTCTGTATCTAATGCCAGTTTTCCTATAGTGTAAAAATTCTTCCTGAAGAAGCACCACAGTGCAAAACTAGTCAAAGAGTAGATTCTTATTCCATTTGTGTGTTTCCATCTATTCCTCTTACAATCTGTCAGAATGTCTTCATATATATCTGTATCTATATCTATTTACCTATTTATCTATCTATCTATCTATCTATCTATCTATCTATATATATATATACATATATATATATATACATATACGTATATACATATATACATATATGCATATTGCTTCACTTGTCGGAAGACTAGCCTGCATAAAGGATTTGATGAAATACAGTACATACCTCGTTCCACCTGAGTGCCCTCGGCAGAATGATTAGTCCGTGAAATAATTCGTTCTGTTTTGAAGGGTCACGGTGGCACATGCGGTACGATTCTCGCCTTATATGAAGCAATCCGCTCTGGCGGGAGTTCGAATCCCAGCAGATGAGTTTATTTCCAATTGTCAAAATGACACAAACACCTGTCGGAAGACTAGCCTGCATAAAGGATTTGATGAAATACAGTACATACCTCGTTCCACCCGAGTGCCCTCGGCAGAATGATTAGTCACGGTGGCACAGGCGGTACGATTCTCGCCTTATATGAAGCAATCCGCTCTGGCGGGAGTTCGAATCCCAGCAGATGAGTTTATTTCCAATTGTCAAAATAACACAAACACATATCGGCACGTGTGTCCCCTGGAAAAGGTCTCCCAGGCGGCCGTTACAAACATCCAAATTGTTCAAAGTGCAGATCCCGTGAAATAATGACTTAATGCAAGTAAAACATGAATATTCATAGCACAATAGTGCTTCTGAACATATAAATAATTTAAATATTTATACTAAAGCGGCCGAACCTGACAAACACCGTACCAACTATTCAGCGTGTGTCGGACAAAATACAACTTCCTGCACACTGCTGTTTACGTAGTTCTTTTCTCCACCCCCCATCCTCATTCCTTCATACACAGCGTTCAATGTGATATAACGGTTCATAGTACTATGATCACTGACTCAAGCTTCAAAAGTAATCTAGCTCCTTTTCCGTCAGCTTTGTATCTGACCGCATTTTGCCAGTCCATTTCGTATTGTCGGTCCTCACAGTGTCTAAAAATCGCCGAGCTCTTGTCCTTTCTACCTACTGGCCTCCGGTGTTCTAGTATCCATGTCTGCAGCTTCTTTCCAGTCTCCCCCACGTAATGTGCATCACAATCTCTGCATTCGATGTTGTAAACTATCCCAGCCTGGTCTCCTTCAGTTTCCTTGTCCTTCACCTTTGTCAGAATACCGTGTAGAGTGTTCATTGGTTTGTGTGCAACCGAAACCCCGTGTTTATCTAAAAGATTCAGAATGCCCTTTTATGCAGGGCACCGTAATTCTATTGGTGCTAGGGGGTCAATCTATCTCCATCATAAATATTTCAATTTCTTTAAAAATCTTATCTCTCGTAATATCAAACACTATCTCGGTTTTGAAGACTCGGCTCATTGTAAACTTAGGAGTACACACACTCAGCTTATTAGTATGACTATCTCTCTTTCTGTCTTTCCTCTCTTTCCCTCTCTTAATCTTCCTGATCGTCCTAAATATAAATCAAACAACCAATTAGTAAAGCGAATGAATAAAGAAATATATAATGTATGGGTATATAGACAAGTGTATAAACATATAGATACATAAATAGATGAATAGATAAAGAAATGAATAGATTGATAGATAAATAAATAGATGAATAGATTATATAATAAATGAATAAATAAATATAAATAAGTAAATGCATAAATAAATAGATATATAAACAAATAAGTAGATAAATAGTTAAATAGAAATATAGACTTAATAAATAAACAAATGAATAAATAAATCAATAAATAAATCAGGAGACCAATGAATAGATATGTAATTCAATAAAAAATAAATGAATAAATAATCAAAGAAACAAATGCATAAATGAATAGATAAATGAAAATAGAAAATAAAAAAGAGTTAATGAGTAGCCATTGACAGGCATTCGCAGACTGCGTGTACTTCATAGAATACAAGTCATAATATCCGATTGTCATAATGTCGCAGCCCATTATGTCCGATATTGTAGTCATAATGTCGGATGTAAATAGTTATAATGTCTAATGACAAAAGTTCTAATGTACGATTATAATGGTCAAAGTATCTTACTTTCTATGATTAATAGACATTTTCAGAATATGTTCTTTAATTAAAGAATAATATTTATGGCAGATAGGTTAAACTAAGATGAGAATATGGCCAACCTTGAAGGCAATAAAAGAGAGGGACAACTCAGTGGATAAACTGCAGCAGCTAATTAGTTATATCGAGAAAAATTGGATATACACCTAGGAGGTCTCTTAATCCAACAATCACCAGCCTCCACTTGTACGGACGTTTGGGTCCAAGACACAAACCCACATCGAGAACACAAATGGTGGTTGGCGAGTATTGGATAAAGATACCTCCAAAATCAAGCAGCACAACATTCAAACGGTCCATCCGAACCAATAAGGATGTGGAGTGGTGGCATGTAAGACCCAGGAAATGTCTTCCTCATGACCGCCTCAGCGTCTACTATTTGGTCCAGTCGTTCTTTCCTTTCCAAATCAATTTGGTTTCTCAAAAAAAGCTCAAGATACACAAAAGAAGAAAAAAAAAAAAAAAAAAGACTGAAGCATCACTTCAACAGCTTCGGAAGTTATATGATGCCAATGGAAGCCGTGCATTGACAACTGTTACTGAAGATTAAATTAGATTATCATATTAAATGAAATATTTCACTTGAATAATATTCGGACATTATGACCTCAACCATCGAACATTTTGACTAGGCACCTAGGGCATTTTGACTAGATACCTCGGACATTTCGACCAGGACATTTCGGCGATCGGACATTTTGATCTGATACAATTTCATGAGATTTATACTGAGACACGACTATTGTGCAGAGTTCGTTGACTCTGCAGCATCCCTCACTGTCTACATTTCTTCATGAAGTTTCACATGGTTTCCACTAAGCAGAATAAGATCGCGTGATTGCAGCCAGAGAAGACATAGAAAGATAGGAATTACTCTGTGAAGAAAAAAGTCATAAAGAATTGTATGAAAGATTTATGTAATAGATACATGTACAGTCACTCAAAAAAGTATCGGTAAGAAATCGTACGGAAATGGACGTAAGTAAACGCTAAACTCTGACACATTTTTCAAAAGACTTTGAAACTGTTGGCACGCCTGTGTACGAGTGTTAATGTGCCAGTGTTTCTCATAGCTTTGTAGTTTATAAATGCGCGTCTTCATTATAACAGCATTCAGTGAAGACATCTAAAATATTAGAATGATATTTAAGATTATATATTACACAAATGTTATATTACTTAGAAGAAACAACATGTTAACTGCTGAGGAGCTGTGGAGTGTTTTATTATAGGGCGAATGGCTGCCCCTCTGGGAGGGCGAAGGATGAGAAATGGAGTGACGGGTAGGGGTTGACATGCAGACAGAATAACCTGTAGCGTTGTCTAGGCCGAAAACATGTTGTGGTGTGTCAATATCTATTGCGTATGCTCTGGTGTGTGTGTGTGTGTATGTACGTATTCACCTTGGTCTTTGGATCACGTGCTGGACTCGTGATCGACAGCTATTTCCCTCCCGGAAGAGACCTCAGAGCTCGTATGAGCGATCTATGGGTATAATGATGTGACCTTACACGCACACACACCCTAACTCCATGCCCACGAGAGTTGGAGTAACGACTCGAAGCACAGCGATACTGAAATCATTTCAGCCCTGGGCAGGATTCGACCCCGGACCACCGTAGTCGGGGACTCTACCAACCGCGTCACCGAATCGTGTGTCACATCTTCAGGCATTAAATGCTTATCCTACACCACGTATCTTAACGGGGGGGAAAAAGGTAGGGCGCAACTCTGTCACGACTACCAACTGTACAAGAACACTGATTCTGTTGTTTCACTCGTCTCACGCGAACACTTAAAACCACCAATCGATACGTTTTTGAGTGATTGTACATGCACACTGAGGAGGAGAAATAGGCAGTGCAGGAGGTAGGGGAGGAGGAAGAACTGGAGAAATGGGCGGAAAGGGAGGTGCAGGAGGAGAAGAAGGAGGTGGAGGAAAAGGAAGAGAAAGTGGCGAAGGTGGAAGACGAGAAGGAGGAGGCTACGAAAGGAGGAGGAGGAAAAGTAGGGAGAAGAAGGTGTAGGAGGAGTAAGAGGAGGAGGAAGATGAGAAAGAGGGGGAGGGAGAAAAGAAAGAGGAGCAGGAGTAAGAGGAGGAAGATAAGGAGAAGTGGGAGGAGGGAGCTGTAGGAGAAGGAGGAGAAAGATGACAAGAAGGAATAGGAGGTAGAAAAAGAGGAGGAGGAGGAGGAGGTAGAAAAAGAAACGGAGAAAGAAGTGGAAGAGGAGGAGGAAGTGGAAAAGGAGGTGGAAAAAGAGGAGGAGGAGGAAGAGAATGAGGTGAATGTGGGTTGGTGGTTTTAGAACAAAGAGGATGAGTAGGAGTAAAGTGGGGGCGCGAGGATGTCGGGAGAGCTGAGGAGGAAGAGGAGGAGGAGGAGGAGGAGGAGGAGGAGGAGGAGGAGGAGGAGGAGGAGGAGGGAGGGAGGGAGACAGAGGAGTGAAGAAAGAGGTGGAGTAGGTGGTGGAGGAGGAAAAGGGGGGAGTGAATATGGAGTAGGAGTAGGGTGAGGGAAAAAGGAAGAGAGAGGGAAGGAGGTGGAGATAGTGGTGGAGGAGGAGGAGGAGGAGGTGGCACTGGTATATATATATAAGCTCGCAGCGTGACACATGCGGCACTGACTCTGAAGCCGCGACAGAAATCCCGGTCTCTCTCGAACCTACAGGGTCTTTCCCTCCTCCTGTATCTCTCTCCTTCTGAGGACCCATTGTCCTCAGGTCCTCAGATCGAAGAGGAGAAGTAAGGATCCTCCTTGAGAAAGGTGAAACTTGAAGGAGGTTCGAATAGGCCTCAAAATACTTAGACTCGAAGAAGTTCATTCTAGATAGTCTCAAAGTGCTAAGACGAGAAGGAAGTCTTTCTGGGTAGTCTTACAAGTGCTTGAACCAAGGGGTCTCTCTTTAGAGTCTCAAGGTCTTCAACCTAAGAGAAGGTGTCTAACAGGAGTCTTAGAATTCGAAGACCCGAAAGCGGCGTCAGTGTCTGGTTTCTGCAGACTCTACGGAGACGTCTCAGGACAATGGAAGCACCTCTCATGAAGATCGAAGATCTAGGAACCTCACCAATGACGAAGGTGAGCTGTAACTGAGGATTAGATAAGAGTTATGTATGAAGAAGGTGCTTAACTCCTGAACAAGGTTAAGTTGATAACCTTCAACTGGAACGAAGTTAGACCATTTAAATGTTTTATTCTGGCTAATGCTAGAGGGTTTTATTCAGTTTAGGCGAGAAAAAAACTTAGAAATATGGTTTGTTACCTTACTACCGGGAAAGCTGATCAACTCTTCACCATTAAACGTGGGCTGTTAAGAGTTCAAGTGTGCATTTGGGGATTAATTGATCGAATTTATATTCGTAGTTTATTGATTTAATTTGTATTTCTTATTTCTAACCATTTGCTTATGTGAGCTATAACTCCCCTCTCTCTTCTCTTATCCAATCTTATAAATCATAACTTTCAAAATATCTTTAGGATTAAGTAATTTTTTCCTTAAAATAAATCTCTAGGTTTGCATTGTATAATTATAACACACACACACACACACACACACACACACACACACACACACACACACACACACACACACACACACACACACACACACACACACACACACACACACACACACACACACACACACACACACACACACGTACACAACTCGTGGCGCAGTTGGTACAGTTCCCGGTTGCCACTACGGCGGTCCGGGTTCGAATCCCACCCAAGGCTGAAATAATTTCAGTATCGCTACGCTGCGGGTTGTTACTCCAACTCTCGTGGGTGGGGAGTTGGGTGTGTGTGTGTGTGCGTGCGTGTAAGGTCACAGCATTACCAATAGATCGTTCATATATGAGCTCTGAGCTCTCTTCCGGGAGGGAAATAGCTGTCGATCACGAGTCCAACACGTGATCCAAGACCATGGTGAATCACACACACACACACACACACACACACACACACACACACACACACACACACACACACACACACACACACACACACACACACACACACACACACACACACACACGCACACACACACACACACACACACACACATACATACACACACACACACACACACACACACACACACACACACACACACACACACACACACACACACACACTCGCACACACACACACACGCACACACGCACACACACACACACACACACACACACACGCACACACACACACACACACACACACACACACACACACACACACACACACACACACACACACACACACACACACACACACACACACACACACACACCGCCCAGGTCTGAAATAATTTCAGTAATGCTGCCCTTCGAGTCGTTACTCCAACTCTCGTGGGCAGGGAGTTAGGGTGTGTGTGTGCGTGTAAGGTCACAGCATTACCCATAGATCGGTCATAGGAGCTCTGAGGTCTCTTCCGGGAGGGGAATAGCTGTCGATCACGAGTCCAGCACGTGATTCAAAGACAAAGGTGACTACACACACACACACACACACACACACACACACACACACACACACACACACACACACACACACACACACACACACACACACACACACACACACACACACACACACACACACACACACACACACACACACACACACACACACACACACACACACACACACACACACACACACACACGGGAGGGCTTTAAGAGTTCATGGAAGTAAATTATAAAAGACCACATGTCGAAAAAATGTGAGTAAATACAGTTTTCCCTATATATGTATAAATATGTGGATTAGCTTAGGAGGTGATGATATAGCCCAAGCTCAAACAATACATGAGTTCAAATCTAAATATGATAATTGGAAATAAAAATTACAGATTAAGTTGGAACCGTATATGAATTTGAGTCTCGGTATGTTAGAAAATTAGAGAATAGGAGACCGGACTCAACGAGCGTTGCTCCTTTCCTGTATACATAAGGTAAACACAATTAGGTAAATACACACACACAAACACATGTATGTGATTGAAGAATAAGAGACAGGACACCACGATCGTTACTTCCTTCCTGTAGTACAAGTAGACAAATACAATTAGGATGATACACACAAACTAGTGCGCGCGCACGCGTGCGCTTGGTCTTGCATGCACATAATCTATACCTTGCAAGGCTTCATAATCCTCAACATATTGGCTCTTCCTCACTCGAGGTCGGTTCTCACCCTTTAAGAGACAGAAATCCCTCCCGGCTGATTAAAATCGCCTAGTGGCAGCAACCGAATCATAAAAAAGTTGTTATTCTTCGGGTTCATTGGGATCGGGTTTAAAGTATTGTGTCATAAGCTTTATTGAAGTCTAAATACATAATTGCCTTTTCCGAATTACCTATTGTGCTGTGCCTCCAAGTCTGAGTGCACGTTATCTCAGCTGAAAAATGAATGTATATATATTTTCAGGTGTTCAAGTCATATATGAAAAAGTAAAATTGGTTTTACCTGTCATGTGGTAAAACCTGGGCTCTAAAGATCTAAGAAGTTGTTTTCTTTCAGGCTGAGTTTGAGGAGGAACCTGACTACTCCGACGTCAACCCTAAGGACGTCGACACCCACAAAACCATGGACTCCTTTCAGGACACCGACACTTACAACTTCACCACTAGCACCTACACCTACGGCGTCATGGACTCCATGAGCACCAGAATCCCCGAGGATGACTCCAACTTGAGTGATGGTGACCATGGTCAGGTCACTGATCTTCGGACAGACGCCGCAGGTACAACGACGAGTCACAGCTTCAGCGTGGCCGATCACCTCCATAACCACCAGCTCTGCATAAACGACAAAAACAAGAGCAACAACAACAACACACACAACTACAACTTTAACTACAGCGTAGCCACTACCAACAACAGTGAATACAAAGTTGCCAAAAACGAATGCATAAATGTTGACAACACACAGAAGAAGGCGTGTTGCAACATTTCTCCCTTCTTCAGGCAGGTAAGTAAGATAGACACCCTAAACCATCAAGATGAAGTGTCCCCTTTTAAGAACTTTGTTCTGGCTGACGTCTGGCGATTTCATTAAACTTAGAGGTCTTCCTTGGTGGTAGAGGGTTTATCTATGTCATCCCCATGTCCATCACCCTAACGTTACATTACATTACATTACATTACATTACATTACATTACATTACATTACATTACATTACATTACATATACCTAACTGGTTCACAGAAGCTTCACTCCTTCAGGGGTGGCTTCTAGAGGACGAATGACACCACCTCTCTAGAAGAGTTACCATTGGTAGATTGGGTTCAGTGGACGGGGACTACATGTAAACTTGGGATGCCTAGTACATTTAATCTTGGTTATCATTGTTACAATAATGGAAAGGGGTGGGGCTCATCTTACCAGTCTCCTGTGCATGCTTGGGATGGCTAATAGTCTATTTGTTAAACACCATTATTGCTAAGTTGATACTCGTAGCAAGGACTGAGACATATCGTAACGTACAAGGTAACTAATATAGTTAATCTTAATCAACACCCGTAAAGGAGCTGCTAAATTATGGAATTATGTGCAAACGTAGGACAAATACTTACATACATATACCAAACGGTTTTTCCCCCTTCTATCCACGGTAGCCAAAAAACAAAGGCATAAAAACCATTCCCACTCATTCCATCCCTAATACACTCCACCCCCCTCCACCCTCTACCCTCCCTCTTATCTTGGCACCTCCTGGATGACGGGTCATCCCTGCATCTTGTCCACTGCCCTGGGTCAGAAGCAGTGTCGCAAGACACAGCACATTCACAGCAAGGCCGCTTCATTAAATCGGCGACCCCCCTCTCCGTCCCCTCATGCAGAAAAGGAGAAGACGGGAAGAAATCCCTTCGGGTATGCGTAATTTTTTTCTCACACATACCTCACCCCCATCTCCTCACCCATTCCACCTCATGCATCACAACATCATCCATATACAACTATTCTCCATTCACCCCTGTTTTTTGTCCTCTCCCGTCCTTTCTCAACAGACATTCCCCTCTTCCCCAAAGCCCCTTTCACCCCATCCATCCATCTCATCCTAGGTCGCCCCCTCATGTTCACTCCCTCCACATCTGCCTTCCATACCTCTTTTACTAGTCTTTCTTCACTCATTCTTTCCATATGTCCAAACCATCCTAATACTCTTTCATCCACCCTATCTCCCAACTCCCTTACCACCCCTGTTCTCCTCCTCACCTCCTCATTTCTCACTCTATCAAGCCTAGTAACACCCATCATACTTCCCAGACACCTCTCATATAGTCTATATACTTTCTTCATTTCCACATTTATATTTGTAACCCAACGTTGCTTTTTTCTCCTTTTACACCCACAAATTCGTTTTTCTTAGTGAGGACTAACTGGGAAATTTTATGTATTATTTCAGCTTGTGTTGGTGCATCCTCACAGACCTCCTCTTCTACTTTTAGTTTGGTAATTTCTTCCCTCTGTCTCAGTTGAAGTTAATTTTTACAATTACCAATTACCCGGTATACCTTTTTTCATTTTTTTTTCTCTATACGTATTCTCGTTTATTCATTTCCGATTATTCCACTAAATTCACTGCATTCCTTTGTTTTTCTTTCTTTAGTTCATGGAATATCTTATTTTTTGTTGTTGTTGAGCTGCTATTTTTTTCTTTTAGATTCCGCCTCTCTCTAACACATGGCACAATTTTTTTTCATACCCGAGTTGAAGTATTTAAACAATATACAGTATTCCAGTTTCTCTATTTCTCTCATATTTATCTTTTCTCTTTTCAAAAGTCTATATTCACCTTTTCCCTATTGAATATCACCATCACCAAGTAGCTCGGTCTCAATGAGGTACATAATATCTGATTCATTCATATCATAAACTGTCTACGCTTGCATATATCATTTTCATCTTTATCTAATTGTGTGATTATTTACTGGATATCAGTAATCTTGCTCTCTTGTAGCATTAGAATAACTAATCCTTTACCCTATATTTCTGCCAACCAGTTGATGGCTGTTTTGACGGTTTGTGGAATGGGTGCGTCTTCGGGTATCTTTCAATCCTTCTCCGCTGTGGCCATCCCTTCGTGGAAGGCTGGACCCATGAACCTCACTGACAACCAAGCCAAGTGGTTCGGTAAGCTGACCAAGGGCGAAAAAATCATCCTATATTATCTTAACAATCACTCATCACATCATTGACGTGTCCAGTGAATATATGTATCACCTAACATCCAATATATCGACATTGTGCAGAATTCCTGGTGCCTGAACTCGGGCTATGTGGTTTGTAAGCCTCTTTCTTTCAGAGTAATGCTCAAGAGCTGGAGGAGTCAGAGTATTATCTCATCGTGGAAGATTCTTGAAAATTTGCTTGGGATGTATGTGTTTAAACAAACAGGGGAATGGTACGAGCGTTCAACCATTCAGTCATGCAGACATTTGGGAGTATGATCTTACCTCTATCACAAGCAAGCCTCATGCATATTTCATGCCATATTGTCCATCTCTTTCGAATATTTTTCATGCAAGAACAAAATATCCGTCATGCAAAGAAATACATTATCGTCATGCAAGAAACTGGGGACGATCAGAGCTGTCCCCAGAAAACAAAGTGCCGCAGTGACCACTCACTAACAGAACTTTTTCAATCCCTACAGCATCTCTCCCGAGTTTAGTCACGGTTCCAGGAAGCTTCTTCGGAGGTCTTATTTGCGAGGCCCTGGGCCCCAAACAGGCTCTCACAGTTTTAGTGCCCTTTGTGGCACAGTCGTGGGCACTCATCTCTTTTTCCGGTTTTTATTCACATCTTCTGCTGGCCAGGTTCTCCCAAGGGCTCTCAAGTAAGTCTGTAGTCCTTTATTCGTAATTTTAGATCAATATCTCTCCCAACTTTCCTCCCTACCTTCCTCTCTTCCATCCTCCTTCTCCCCATCATTTTCTCTTTTCCCTCCCTATCTCTCTCTCTCTCTCTCTCTCTCTCTCTCTCTCTCTCTCTTTCTCACACACACACACACACACACACACACACACACACACACACACACACACACACACACACACACACACACACACACACACACACACACACACACACACACACACACACACACACACACACACACACACACACACACACACACACACACACACACACACACACACACACACACACACACACACACACACACACACACACACACACACACACACACACACACACACACACACACACACACACACACACACACACACACACACACACACACACACACACACACACACACACACACACACACACACACACACACACACACACACACACACACACACACACACACACACACACACACACACACACACACACACACACACAGACGCATCACACAAAATCACTGAATGAATAATAAGCAATAGTTCAGAGAAGTAATTTGATTGAGCTGTCTAACTTGAATCTTTGTCAGGCTATCCCTAAACCAACCAACTACCACCTGGGTTGACACCGCACGATCCAAGGTTATTACTCGCAATGCCAATGTGGTGGATGCATATACTTTCCCATAGGTGGTAATGGACATGGAACTGCCTAATGTATGCCTAATGGTCTCTTGTAGTCTCCTTTATTCTTATATTCTTACGACTCCCGGGATTTGTGGATCATGAGTGCAACCTTCGTTGGGCTCCGAGATGGATAGGGATCTGGGAGGGCGAATCTATGCATCTCTTTATGTGGTATCCAGACATGGCTTTACTGTTGGAGATGGATTTGCAACCTTCTCCCTGTCAAATCAATCAAGGCCGCTACATGGGCAACCAAGGTGGTGCAAACGAGACACTAACACGTCGATCTAAGCCTAGGGTGAACCTCCGACGGGATCTCCATGTGAGTACCTTCTTTTTCTCTCCAAAAACGATCGGCTTCCATTTTTGTCGGCAGGGTTCAGAAGGCTTAGAATGGACACGATGCCTCTCACTGAGGTCAGCAGACCAGGTAGTGGTGAGATGAGTGGTGAGGGATCTATTACTGGACGAACCAGAGCAAAGGGACCCCACTTCAGTGGATAGAAGGCAGAAAGATAATGATAGCGTTGCTAGCCGACTATAGGCCACCACTATCGGGTTTACTCCGGTTGATGATCTCATTATATTGGGGGGATAAAGAACACTTTTGAACCTCATCTCACTTATTGCACCATGTACTCCTATCCTTATTGTTTATGGAACTTTAATGTAGTTATTAGCACCAACAAAGCTGACTATGAAATATGTTGAAGTCCCCTATGGCTGTGAAATCAGGAACAATAAATTTTGCCATAAGAAGAAGGTATATGTACATGAAGTTTATTGCTTTTAAGTATTTTTGGGTGTGTTACTCTAAAATTTTTTGCCAAAATTTTTGTTACGTGGACTGAAGGGAAGGATAGAAGTCTGTTGCAGGCAGTGGGAGGCAAGGGAAGGGAAGCATCAAATAGGATCGATACAACATCGCAAACAGCCTTGTCGGTGCGTTCGTTGCCAGTTGATTCTTCAAAATTGAATAAACTAGCAGCATCGAAATACTTATTTCTCCGATTGCACTCAGACACCGTGGTGAGGTAAACTGCATCGTCCTTAAAGCCCCGGTCTCACATTCAAGATTCTCGTCAAATATGAATTTGAAAAGCTGGAAGACGACTTTGTTTACAGTATTCTATTCTTCCTTAAGGACAATTCAACAATGTGTCTAATAATCGTATAGGTTTAACTTCTCTTAGTTTGTCATTCAGCTTCCCAATATATGACGCAAAGATGATTTGACTTCAGAGATTAGAAAGATAAAAGATTGTAATCTATGACGATCCACTTGCTTAGAGATGCACTTACATGCATATACCAAAAGATCCTTTCCCCCTCAAAAAAGAAGAAGAAAAGAAAAGAAAAGAAAAGAAAAGAAAAGAAAAAGAAAGGTAGCTTAGGCTAGGCCCCCAGGCTTCAACCGTCCCAAGTCCACCCAACACCCATTTGTTTTCCACTCTACCTTAGCTCCTTGTATCCTCGTTGTGTCCACATTGTGTCCCCGATGTGTACTCCTTGTGTCATAAGACGGTTGGCAAAGAACCTGATCTTTATCTTTTCTTCGTCACTTGCACATTTAGATGAACTAGTTTGATGTTGATTAATAGTTTATCAAATCTGTCAGAACAGGGCGATTTTACGTGCTGAGGGAATTTTTTTCTCACTTCTGAGCTTCACTATCTTTTTATCTATTTATCTATTTAATTTTTTCTTCATTATTCTTTAACAGTAGAAGGCATAATACTTCATGATAAGAAGATTAAAGGGGTTTTGGCTCCGCAAAATTAAAAGGATAAATCAATAAACAAACAAATAAACTAAATACACAGGTTAAAAAATATGAAAAAAATGAGTAAATAGATAAAGATAGGTAAAAACATATAAATAAATGAATACATATATAGAAAATGTAGGTAAAAATGAATAAATGAATAAAGATATATAAAATAAATTCAAAATAGATCAATAAATAAACAGGTGAAAAATAGATATAGATAAAAATAGATATAAATAAAAACAAATGAATGAATGGATGAATGAAATTTTGAATAGATAAAAAACAAATAAGTTAATAAACATGATATAAATGAATAGAAAAATAGATCAATAAATAGATAGATCTACATTATAAATAAACGAAAGGATATATAAATAAATAAATAGATAAACTAGCTACTTAATAAATAGGTAAGTAAATTAAAAAATTAACAAATAGATAATAGATATGAATAAAATTAATCTAATGAATAAATAAATAAATAAGTAAATAAATAAATAAATAAATAAATAAGTAAAAATAGTTAACAACATTTTATAAAGGCATGCCTTCATAACAAAGAAATTGTTTATGCATGGGATGATTTTTTCTACCCTTTCTCTTCCCGTATGGAGTATTGACCACATATGGTTTATGCAACGATTATTTTTAATGTTTTAGTGATATACGGCTCGACGGTGCGGTGATACCGTTCTCGACCGCTAATCCAGCGATCCAAGATCTAATCTCACCCAGGGCTGAAAAGAAAAAGAAAAAGAAAGAAAAAAAAATCAGCATTGCTGGACTGTATATCGGCACTCCAACTCTGGTGGACAAGGAGTTGACTGAGTGTGTGTGTTTGTGTTTGTGCGTTTGTTTGTTTGTTTGTTTGTCTGTTTGTTTGTTTGTTTGTGTGTGTGTGTGTGTGTGTGTGTGTGTGTGTGTGTGTGTGTGTGTGTGTGTGTGTGTGTGTGCATTACCCATACATCGGACCACATATGAGCTCTGAGCTCTCTTACGGGAGGGTATTAGTATATGATTGAAGATAGTATCAAAAAAGGAAAACACTAGTCAGAGTATGTCGCTTAGTTTTGGGTTCGATTCCCGCACTTCTTTCCAATTCCCAGCAGTGACAATTACCTGCCCTGACAGTCCAAGAGGCGCATAGGGGAAAGGAGACGGCTTCGGGCGCAGCTACACAGCGCCCCCTGGCGTAGGGTCCTCAGCATCATTTTGAACTTCAACTGTCCAGTCTCTGATCCGTCGTCCTTAAGCCTAAGCTCAAACTGAGATGCAGACGACGCAGCACGGGGCAAAGCAGACGTCCTCTTGCTGAACTAAAGTATGGTTTGAACTTTTTCTCACTTGAAATGCTTCTAGATGTACTACCTCAGCATCTCAGGTGAGAGAGAAGTTCAAACTGTACTTCAATTCAGCAAGAGGAAATCTGACTTTACTCTGTGCTGTGTCGCCTGTGTCGCCTGCGTGACAGTTTGCGCTTAGGCTAAGTCTCTCTTTTACCATCTCTATGACTCCACCTCTTCGGCGCGATTTTGTCCCCATGGGATAGAAATGTAGGTTACTGTCTCTCTGCCTCATCCTCTCTCTCTCTCTCTCTCTCTCTCTCTCTCTCTCTCTCTATCTCTCTGCCTTAAAACAAGATACGAGTACACGCAGCCACTCATGCCATGTCAACACACCGAAAGATGCGGAACGGTCTACCGATATCCCCATACGACCACCTCCTACCCAACCGCCACAAGTAACGTCGACGCAAGACCATGGTACGAAGGCACAATATTGTCAGTGCTCGGCTCGGACTTGGGAGTCGACCTGTGTGACGGGGCTCCCAGACGGATGATATGCCACGGTGATCACCGTGCGGGCTGTGTAACCGTCCTAACACGAACACCCTTGGTATTATTGTCTCCAGTGACCCATAGTGACAGACAATATTCCCCGGAGACGGGGCATGATGATTGTATGTAAACACTTACATAGTACCACTATCCCGCCATCACCATTTCGGGGGATCCTGAATGATTATTGTATTATGTCTCCATTTAAAGAATGTGTGTAATATATGACATGTCCTCTAACACAATGCTGTGATAGATGTACTATTGTTTGCCGCCCACGGGCGTAATAAATTTATTAAAACCAAAAATTTCTCTCTCTCTCTCTCTCTCTCTCTCTCTCTCTCTCTCACTCTTATTGTTTTTTTATGGACCTTAACATCTGGTACTATTTTTCTTTTCAAGTGTGTATTCTTATCTACTTACACACATTGCCATATTGTTGACATCAAGCGATTTTATTCAGCTGAGGAAATCGACGGCAACCAGGTCAGTGTAGAACAGGTCTTGGCTGACTTAAAGAATAATAATAATAATAAAAAAGTGACCACCTTTTGCCTTTACAGTGTCGGTGATCAACGTGGGGATTGTGATCTATCCTGCCGAAGTGGGCGCCACCCAGACCCGGGGTATCATGATCGGATTTTGTGACAGCTGCTACCAGTTTGGAGTACTCCTGACCTACACTCTCGGAGTCTTCCTCGAATCGGAGAACATCGCCGCTGTCTACTTCGGCCTTCTCTGCGTTCACATGCTCGCCCTCACTCTCACGCCGGAGAGTCCACTTTGGTTGGCCAAGAGGGGTCGCATCGAAGAGGCCACACAGTCCGTGAAGAGTCTCAGAAGAAGCAGTCTCACCCCAGACACTCTGTGGTCTCTTTCTCAGTCATCTTCAAAGGCCGAAGCCAGTAATGGGCTCCTGGACCAGTTCAAACTACTCAAGGAATGGAGGATCCTAAAGTACGTCCTTGTGGGCTCCTTTCTACTGATATTTAAGGAATTGACAGGGCAGTGCGCCGTTACAGCCTATACGGTTCAGATTTTCCAGTTAAGTGGGTCAACAATAGATCCCTATTGGTGTACGTTCGTCTTGGGTTTAGTGCGTATGCTAGGTTGCTTGCTGTCCATGACTATAATGGAACGATTCCCACGTCGCATCACTCTCTGCGTCGGGGATCTTCTGACTTCGGGTAGTATGATGGTGATAAGTGTGTACTTTCTTTGTAAAGAATTCGAGCAGATTCCCGAAGGGAATAGTTTCGGGTGGGTTCCCTTCTTGGGTATGATCTCCTTTACTGCCCTCCAGGGGTGTATTATTGGTCCGGTGACATGGGCACTAGTAGGCGAAATTCTTCCTAATGACATCAGGAATCTTGGCGGAGGAATTGTAGTGGCCGTCTTCAGCCTGTTTCAGTTCTTGGTGACCATTACCTTTCCCGATATAGTCAAGACCATTGGGTCAGGTTGGACCTACTTTTGCTACGCCTGCTTTTCTCTCTTGGGTGCATTCTTCGTTATGTGCTTCGTACCTGAGACCAGAGGTCTCACCATTGTTCAGAAAACAGACATCGAAAAAGAGGGTGATCAAGTCACCAAAGAGTCATGGGGAAGAATATCTGATACTTCCGATGTAAGATTTTCGACTTCGTAGGTTTTGAAGTGGACTGTTACTCATACAGGAGAATCAACTTTGAAGCAAGATAGCAAAGTCGATAACGAGAGGCAAGGAAATTACTCAGGTTTAGGAAGAAGGAAGCCTATTTGTTCTGATGGAATTTTTTATATTTGAGGACCGATCGCTGAAAAGATGAACTTCGAGGCGCAGGACGGTTGTCTCCTTAGGGGCGAGAAATCCTCCATTTTTGCCGTTTTTTGAGAAGAAGGGAGATCAATGCTCCATCTTGACATAAAGTGGCAAGAATGAGAATTACTATGGAACAAAATAAGAGGCGAGAAGATAAGTACTTAGGAAGAATGGCGATTCCTGATTTCATTCCAATATAAGGATTCGATCTTGTGATTCACGAGTTTATTCTAGTGTGTACATAGATTGGAGTGTGAATGTAGTAATACTAATTGTTGTTGCTGTAAATCAGTGAAAGGTAGCTATTTTTTATAACTTGTATAATCAATTAGTTTTCCTGGATACGAAAATCTATAATCTTTTAAAAATAACTTTTTGATATATACTGCTTGTTTTTCTTTTGCTTTTCCCATACGTAGTAAAGAATGACCACGTATAGAAAAGGAAAGTCACAAGAACCAAAAGGTCAGCTTATAATCAGCCCATAAATAACATTTCATTTCTGAGTACTGAAAGAAGATTCTCATTATTCTTTTTTATGAAGTAATTCATGGGGGAAGACCGAGAAAGCGAGTGCATAGGTGGACTTTTACAAAAGATGTTTAGGGTCTATTCAAATAGGGTCATTCCATGGAGAGGGCATAGAATCCATTAAAAAAAAAATAGCTGTGGTAACAGCAATAGAAAGGAAGAGGAGCAACACAAATTATAGAGGCTCCAGTTAAGAACTAAGTGTTAAGAACTTAGATGAAAAGAGTTCTTGGAAAGAATATTCTTGGATTCCGTCTTTTTCAGAAGAATCTCTCTACATGCCTTTCACAATCCGTGCTTAACTCGAAACCAGTAAAAGTGGCAGGGATACCCCTTTGTTTCTGTACGCCTCATATGAGAAGGCATTCATTATATTGGAAAGAAACTCTCCACACAAGAAAAGGCGTTCTCCAAATTGAAACGAACATGAAATGCGTACTCTTAGTGGGCTAACAATCTTAGCACAGAAAATGTAGTCAAAAGGATAAACACATAAATAAATACATAGATAGATAAATAAATAAATAAATAAATAAATAAATGAATAAATGAATAAAAATTATAATAATATAAATAATAAATGAAATAAGTAAATAAATTAAAAGGTAAAGTTAAATAATAAACAAACAGATAAATAGTAAATAATAAAAAATTGACATACAAATAATAATAAATGATAATCAAGGAAATATTAATAAACAAACAGACAAATAATGATAAATTATAATCAAGAAAATAAAGATAAACAAACAAATAATAACAAACAAACAAATAAATATTATAAAACAAATGACTGGCATTACAACATCTTGCTTAGGTGTTTATCTAAATGAATCTTAAAGTTTCGAACTCCAAGAAGTTTTTTACATTCATTAACTACACGGTTGGCGAAGTTTTTTCTACCCACTTCCAAATTAAATCTATTTCCGGACAGTTTGAGACCATTATTTCTTTTCAGATTCTCATTCAGTGTAAAAATTTGGTAAATTTTGATGTTGTCGATTCCCTTTAGAAGCTTAAAAATCTGTATTAAGTCACCTCTGAGTCTACACTTTTTTAGGGAAAACAGATTCATATGATTTAGTCGATTTTCGTGTGATTTATTTTTAATATTTGGAATCAGTTTTGTGGCTCGCCGTTGTACTTTTTCCAATCTGTCAATGTCTTTGATGAGATTTGGTGACCATACAGAAACAGCATATTCCAAATGTGGACGAACTAACAATTTACAGCTTGTTAATGAGAGATGGACTTTTGAAGTCAAAAGATTGCGTAATCAGTCCTAGAATCTTATTAGCTTTCTCAGAGGCTGAAATATACTGCTTAGATGATTTGAGATCGTTACTGATAATTACACTGAGATTCTTTTCACTATCCACTTTTGTCAACGAATTTCCAAATAACTTGTAATCGTACTTACTGTTATTTTTACCTATGTGCATAACCTTGCATTTAATTGTGTTAAATTTCATTACTCACTTTTCAGACCATTGCTGTAATTTATCTAAATCTTCTTGAATATCTAATCGATTTAAGTGATCATTTACCATTCCGCACATTTTTATATCATCATTTTTATATCATCATTTATATATACTACGAATAGAAGTCGCCCCAAAACGGAACCCTGAGGAACTCCACTCGTAAAATTTTTCCATCTAGAAGCTTTGCCAGTTAAAATAACTCTCTGTTTTTGATCATTCAACCAATTATTATATATCAGTCCAATTTAATAGGCCTATTCCGTCTGAAGTTAATTTATTAAGTAGTCTTCCGTGGGGGACGGTATCAAAAGCTTTTGCAAAGTCTAGATATATTAAATCTATTTTGTTTCTTTTGTCATAATTCGAGATAACAGTGTTGTAGAATTCGAGTAAGTTAATCACGCAAGAACGTTTTTGTCTGAATCCATTCTGTCTATCATTTATGAAACAGTTATTTTCTAAATGATGTTCGATAGCATCTCTGATAATAGTTTTCAACATTTTTCCTACGATTGAAGACAAGCTTATAGGCCTGTAGTTATTTGGTTTCTTTTTGTAATCTTTTTTGAATATAGGAGTAACGTTAGCTAACTTCCATTCTCTTGGGGCATCGGGTATAATGGATTTCTTGAAAATGATTTCTAATGGAACAACAATTTTATTTTCCATTTCCTTTAAGATTCTTGGATGCCAACCGTCAGGCCCTGGTGTTTTATTAACTTTGAGTTTCTCTATACACCTTGTTATTTTTTTCTTTTGTTATATTTACCGTAGTAGGTTCACCCTAGACTTTTCACAGGTTTCAGTTTGGAGTTCACTTTGAGGTGCTTTGTTTATGAATACTGAGCTAAAATAATTGTTTAATATATCACACATTCCTTCATTTGAATATTCAAATTGACCGTCAGCAGATAAAAGTGGGCCAATGTGATTCCTAATAACCTTTTTATCTCTAATGTAACTATAGAATTCTTTGGGATTCTCTTTAAATTTATCAGCGTTATTTATTTCGTATTGTCGTTTTCGTTTTTTTATTGTCTTTTTTTAAATCTTTATGTATCATTACATAACTTTGATAGTCATTAGGTGCATCCAAGCACTTGTATTTCTTATAAACCTGTCTCTTTTTAGCAATACTTTTTTCAGTTTCTTTGTCTCTAGTAGAAAATATATGTCTAAAGCGTTTATGGTATTAGAAGGTTCTTGTTAGGGCCATTCATGTCCATAACATGTATAAATGACAGTGACCGTGGACTTGAATTGACTGCATCCACATCCAGTACGGGATAGCAAATCATCACTCGAATGAACTGGGTAATCAAGGAGATTTAGACAAACTAGGGCAATGGTCTCAAATTTGGCTTATGAGATTTAACTCGAGTAAATGTAAAGTTATGCAGATAAATAAAAACGCCACTATAAGTTATTTGGAAAACTTCTTCAAAATGGACAATGAAAAAGATCATAGTTTAATAGGAACTAGCTTGAAACAACTAAGCATTGTAGGTTTGTCTCAAAGAGAGTAAATAGGACATTGGTGTGGGGCCACCAATAATGTGGGGCCACCAATAATGTGGGGGTAGTAAATTGATATATATAAGTGAAGGTCTGCTATGTGTTAATTATTACACTGAAGCAAAAATATAGTAAGGAAATACAAAAGTATATTGTGGTTTTCTCCAACTAGACAATCTATTGATCCTTACAATATGAAAAATATATGGGTATGCGAGGCATTTAATAACACAGTTTTTTTTCTTTCTTATGGGCATCATAAGTACGGTCACAGGCACGTGGAAAAACGTAGTTATTTACCCTCCAACCTTCCGGTCACTGTATAAGTCTACTTACAATATTGTGTCTACCTTCAAGCACTGTGCCTACCTTCAACCGCGTATTCTTATTAGAGAACGATCACAGACAGAATTGTACTCTAAGGATTACACCTTCATAGCTAATGTATATACGCAAAGTGTTTGTGAAGTACACTCCCTTAAACCCTTTTAATTCCTGTTATCGGAATCATTTTTGGCATCAGATTAAAATTTCAGCTGCGCACAAAAAGAACGAGACGGCTATGTGTTCGTATCTATGGGTAAACTACTAACCTCCCTGTTGTATTATTTCGTAAAACTTCATTTCGCTTCTCAACAGAGCCCCTAGCTGCTACAATCTCTCCCTAAACTATTTCTCTAGTGGAATCCTGAACTGAAAGTTGGGAATTTTTCCTATTACTCTTAAAATTAATGGCCTTAGTTTACGCCTCTGTCCGAACGTGTTTAGTGACGTCACGGGTGGGCGGAGCTACGGTGCGCCCGCTATGTTCGAGAACATTCTAATGTCGTCTCGAAGCTTTAGTTGAACCAAAATCAGCTGAAATATATTTGTAGCTATCTCCTATTGTATGTTTTTCTTCAATGATTATAGTAAGGCTCTTTGCCAACACATCTTGATAGGCAGACATAGAATAGAATAAATTCATGGTCTATTAAGGCTCTATTTTCTACTTTGCTTCTTGGTTGAGTAAAACCGTCACGACGTCCATAATACCCAGTCTCTCAAATAAATAAATAGATAAATAAAACGAAATTCCAAAAATAATATCCCTTCAAAATTCCGGTCCTTACATTGGGATTAGCAGTGCAATATTTTGAGGTCAAACATCAATCAATGATATAAATCACTGGCCGCTAACAATTGTGATATCATTTTCAGTGTATTCCCCAAATCCCATTAAAAATAGTAAACTTGAAAAAGTTCAGTGGTGAGCCTGAAGACTCACGTCTCATACAAGAAACGAAGGATACAAAACCGCTTAAGATGTTTGGACCATTTCTCCATAAAAAAATGAGCCTTGGGTAACAATTCAAACAGTCCTTTACCGTTTTAAAGGAAAGTGATAGCATAAGAATTGAAAAAAGAGACTAAATAAAACGAGAAATAATGTCTTTAAGCTATCAGGACAAGATATAGATTTAACTTGAAAGTAGGCAGAAACAATTTCGCCAACCGTGTCTTCAGTGAATGTTTAGCAAGCATCTGGTAG
Source organism: Oratosquilla oratoria (assembly GCF_046742065.1). Taxonomy (NCBI): domain Eukaryota; kingdom Metazoa; phylum Arthropoda; class Malacostraca; order Stomatopoda; family Squillidae; genus Oratosquilla; species Oratosquilla oratoria. The sequence continues at coordinate 41,374,070 of NC_134781.1, read as the reverse complement.
AGGTAAATTGAATGTAATACAAGTCAAAATTAAAATTAATTTGCATGAACACCAAAAGATGATGTATATATATACATATATATATCATATATATACATATATACATATATATATCATATATATACATACATATATATATATATATATATATATATATATATATATAAAGGATTACAAAGGCAAAGCATGCCGACAGGAGACCTTTTGATCCAAAAAAATCATATTAATAATAAATTAAAACTATAACAATGTAAATAACAATTAAAATGCATAAATAAATGCATTGGTATAGTTGAATAACAAACAAACAGGTAAATAGTAAATGATAATAAATTGACATATAACTAATAAATGAAAATCAGACAGACAAATTATAACAAAACAAAAATAAATAATATAACATTAATTATAATAATTACAGCATCTTACTTAGGTATTTATCTAAATGATTCTTAAAGCTTCGAACTGAACTACATTGCACTACCGGTGCAGGAAGTTTATTCCATTCATTAACTACACGGTTGGCAAAGTTGTTTCTACCTACTTCCAAATTGAATCTATTTCCGGACAGTTTGAGACCATTGTTTCTTGTCTGATTCTCATTCAATGTGAAAATTTGGTCACTTTTGATGTTGTCAATTCCCTTTAAAATCTTAAAGACCTGTATCAAGTCACCTCTGAGTCTACGCTTTTTTAGGGAAAACAGATTCATGTGCTTAAGTCGATTTTCGTATGATTTATTTTTGATATTTGGAATCAGTTTTGTGGCTCGCCGTTGTACTTTTTCCAGTCTGTCAATGTCTTTAATGAGATTCGGTGACCATACGGAAACAGCATATTCCAAATGTGGACGAACTATCGATTTATATAGCTTGTTAATGAGTGATGGACTTTTGAAATCAATAAAATCAATAAAAAATCAATAAAATCAATAAAAACACTAGGAGCGTGTGTTCACAAATGCGTAAATAACCACTAGGAAAAGTAAACTAACGAAGCAGAGCGCTTTCGTGTAATTACATCTTCAGTGCAGATACAAAGAAGGAATTATAAGATGAAGAAACAAGGTACAGAATATATGACATAGTGAAGAGGGCATTCGGAGAGGTAGTGGAAGAAGTACACGTGACGGACGTATGGGCCGTCCTGGTAGCCAACAAGTATGGGACGTTTGGGCCGTCCTGGTAACCAACAAGTATGGGACAACTGCTCATAATTCATATTACAATTCAAACAATTTTGAAATTTCATGAGAAATAAAACTATCTAATTTGTACAAACCTTGATGAAGATTAACATTTATCCCCTTACTAGATTTGATCAAACTGCATTCAATTAAATTTCTTTCTGTTATGTTGTTGTTGTATGTGATGACTTTAGCGTTATCCCAGTCAACTGGGTGGTTAAAATGGTTCATGTGGTTGAATATACCGCTAGATTGGTTTCCCTCTCTAACGTATTTCTTATGTTGATTGATTCGTGTTGTGAGTGTTTTAGCAGTCTGACCAACATAAAACTGATTACATGATTTGCAAGGTATTTTGTACACACACACTCACAACACGAATCAATCAACATAAGAAATACGTTAGAGAGGGAAACCAATCTAGCGGTATATTCAACCACATGAACCATTTTAACCACCCAGTTGACTGGGATAACGCTAAAGTCATCACATACAACAACAACATAACAGAAAGAAATTTAATTGAATGCAGTTTGATCAAATCTAGTAAGGGGATAAATGTTAATCTTCATCAAGGTTTGTACAAATTAGATAGTTTTATTTCTCATGAAATTTCAAAATTGTTTGAATTGTAATATGAATTATGAGCAGTTGTCCCATACTTGTTGGTTACCAGGACGGCCCAAACGTCCCATACTTGTTGGCTACCAGGACGGCCCATACGTCCGTCACGTGTACTTCTTCCACTACCTCTCCGAATGCCCTCTTCACTATGTCATATATTCTGTACCTTGTTTCTTCATCTTATAATTCCTTCTTTGTATCTGCACTGAAGATGTAATTACACGAAAGCGCTCTGCTTCGTTAGTTTACTTTTCCTAGTGATTATTTACGCATATATATATATATGTATATGTACATGTACAACTCTGAATGGGTCCCAGTGATTAGAGATACATTTTAACAACCACAATGCACTTTAATTCTAAGCCATCAAAATCGGGAAACCCAATGGGGCCACATACAGAAATTGAAATGTGGTACTACCGAGGGCTCGAACTCAGCGATCACATGATAAGTGCTGTAGTAACTAACCAACTACACCATCAAGAGAGATATAAATTGAGCGCAGGTTTTCTTATATATATGTGTGCTCGAGTTACATACACTTACATGAAATTTTGCGTTCAACCCATCTCCACTATGATAGTACAATTGGAAGTATACAAACGCGGGAAAGTATTTGTACAACACTGAATGGGTCCCAGTGATTAGAGATACATTTTAACAACCACAATGCACTTTAATTCTAAGCCATCAACATCGGGAGACCCAATGGGGCCACATGCAGAAATTGAAATGTGGTACTGCCGAGGACTCGAACTCAGCGATCACATGATAAGTGCCGTAGTAACTAACCAACTACGCCATCAAGAGAGATATAAATTGAGCGCAGGTTTTCTTAAAAATATTTGTATGCTCGAGTTACATACACTTACATGAAATTTTGCGTTCAACACATCTCCACTATGATAGTACAATTGGAAGTATACAAACGCGGGAAAGTATTTGTACAACACTGAATGGGTCCCAGTGATTAGAGATACATTTTAACAACCACAATGCACTTTAATTCTAAGCCATCAACATCGGGAGACCCAATGGGGCCACATGCAGAAATTGAAATGTGGTACTGCCGAGGACTCGAGCTCAGCGATCATATGATAAGTGCCGTAGTAACTAACCAACTACGCCATCAAGAGAGATATAAATTGAGCGCAGGTTTTCTTAAATATTTGTATGCTCGAGTTACATACACTTGCATGTAATTTTCCGTTCAACCCATCTCCACTATGATAGTACAATTGGAAGTATACAAACGCGGGAAAGTATTTGTACAACACTGAATGGGTCCCAGTGATTAGAGATACATTTTAACAACCACAATGCACTTTAATTCTAAGCCATCAAAATCGGGAAACCCAATGGTGCCACATGCAGAAATTGAAATGTGGTACTACCGAGGACTCGAGCTCAGCGATCACATGATAAGTGCCGTAGTAACTAACCAACTACGCCATCAAGAGAGATATAAATTGAGCGCAGGTTTTCTTATATATTTGTATGTTCGAGTTGCATACAATTACATGAAATTTTGCGTTCAACCCATCTCCACTATGATAGTACAATTGGAAGTATACAAACGCGGGAAAGTATTTGTACAACAATGAATGGGTCCCAGTGATTAGAAATACCTTTTAACAACCACAATGCACTTTAATTCTAAGCCATCAACATCGGGAGACCCAATGGGGCCACATGTAGAAATTGAAATGTGGTACTGCCGAGGACTCGAACTCAGCGATCACATGACAATTGGATCTCCCGATGTTGATGGCTTAGAATTAAAGTGCATTGTGGTTGTTAATATATATACATACATACATACATACATATATATATGTATATATATATGTATTTATATATATATATATATATATATATATATATATATATATATATATATATACATTTCGCATCCGATCTCGTAATAAACCGAAAGGTCCTCTATAGCGTGCTTTTACCATTGCAAATTATTGTAGAGACTGTATTGACATGGGCTCCCTCCTCCCTTCAGCTTCGCTTAGTCCAACGATGTCCCAAAAGTTTTTCCAGGTATTCCATTAAACGCTCCAGTTTACGGTATTCTGCGAGAGTTCTCACGTTGTACGTATAGATCCTTATCTTTTCCAGGTTGCTTTTGTTCAAAACTCATACAACTAGATAATTTAGTTCTGGCGTTGGGATTACTTCCAAGTGGTCCATGGTGTCATCATGAAGGTATTCCATACATCTACAAGGATCCCCCCTGTTTTCCTCCAATGATTCTCCCTGTTTGCCTCCAAGGACGTCAGTTTGTAGTAGGTCAGTAGGTCCTGTGACTGTAAGATCGTGTGAGCTGATCTACAGTATGTCACATCTTTCGTACAAGATGTGTTCGATATGGATGATTTCCAGATATCTTCATCGATAATGATCTAGTTCCCTACTTTCGTACACCTTTCACTTTCAGTTTTCATCCATCTTTCACAAATATTATTTGTCACTTCCTATTACTGTATTAGATCACAATTTTAGTCAGTAGGTTCTGTACCTCCAATCATACCTCTTTTTCTAATTCGTATAGTTATGCTATTTCCTTCAGTATCATATTCAAGCTATGGGTATTGAAACTGTTGAGATTTTTCTTACTTTTCAGTGCGAATTCTTCTACAAGAAATCCCCAGAGAAAACGCAGTGGCGTCATGATTTCTTTAGTCCAAAGATATTTAACTTTACATTCAAGATCCTCCCCAAAGAGCATGGTCTTACAATCGTGAATCAATTGAATTTTCTCCTCCTCCACCCTTTTCCCAATCAGATTCGTTATTACAAGTCTATATGCAATATTGTTTTCTTAAGCAACCTCGAATCTCTACATAACTTACTTAGTTTACAAGTAGTTAGCAAAACATACACGTCATACAGGTTCCCGCCCATTTTTATAACTGAAGGCGGAGAGCGAACTTATACAAATTCTCGATTACGAACTGTTGTTTTCCAAACACCCAACTCATAAAAATGCAACACACGCCTTCTACCGCTCTTTCTGCCTATTTCTACTTATTCTCTACCAGCTTCCTACAGGGTTCAGCAGCTACAATTGGTCGTACCGACCAACTATTTTCAACTACCCCCTTACAGGGTATTGTCATTTTACAATATTCTGGAAATACACATTCGATAAAAATATCTATAAAAGGAACTATCAAAACTATTTTTGCAAAAGCTGGCTAAAAAAGGTTAAAAAGAAATATCCTTCAATGGATAATATCATAAATTTAATGGCAACCCAAAATATGCAACTACTCTAACCAAATGTAACACCAATTACATATTGATCCTTAAAACATCCTGTTCAAATTATGAAAACAAAATATTTTAATACATACATACATACATATATACATACATACATACATACATACATACATACATACATACATACATACATACATACATACATGCATACATACATACATGCATACATACATACATACATACATACATACATACATACATACATACATACATACATACATACATACATACATACATGCATACATACATATATACATATACATACTTATATATATATATACACATATATACATATACATACATATATATATATATATCAAGTAACGTAGGTGTTGTAACACACGAATAAAATCAAACTTAAACCCACTCTAGGAGAAAGATAAGCTGAGATACAGAGTAAAACCGTATATTTCGACCACTAACTGTGGTCCTCTTCAGCAGTTACAATTATAGGGTACATAGACAAGGGGTTATATACAGAGGAGGAAGTAACATTGGGGAACTCAGTAAGTCTCAGGTTACTTGCCCTGAGTGAGGTCGGACGTTACGTCCTGTGGAGATGAATTTGTCAACTGCCATACTAGTTATAAGAACATAAGAACATAAGAAATAAAGGAGACTGCAAAAGACCATAAGGCCTACACTAGGCAGCTCCGTATCCATCACCACCTGTCGTCCCCATCCATAAAGTTGTCTAATCGTTTTTTAAAACAACTGATAGTTTCAGCGCTTACTACGTGGTTACTAAGTTTATTCCATTCATCGACCACCCTATTTGTAAACCAATTCTTGCCTATTTCCTTCTTAAATCTAAATTTGTCCAGTTTATACCCATTACTGCGAGTCCTGCCCTGTTGTTTTATTAAGATGACCTTGTTTGCATCACCCTTGTTATAGCCTTTGATCCACTTGAACACTTCTATTAGATCACCCCGCACTCTGCGTCTTTCCAGAGAGTGTAAGTTTAGGTGCCTAAGCCTCTCTTCGTAAGGCAAATTACCGAGTCCTTGTATCATTTTGGTCATTCTTCTCTGTACTGATTCTAGTGAATTTATGTCCATTCTGTAGGACGGAGACCAAAACTGTACCGCATAGTCAAGGATGGGTCTAACTATCGCTAGATAGAGTTTAATAATTACCTCTGCACTTCTATTCGTTACCGTCCTAGCAATGAAGCCTAATGCTGTTTGCTTTATTTCTGGCGCTAATGCACTGCTTCCTGGTTTTAAGGTCCGGACTCACCAGAACTCCCAAGTCCCTCTCGCACTCAGATTTTTCTAAAAACGTGTCATCTAAGTTGTATCTATTTTCGGGGTTGTGTAGCCCTACGTTTAACACGCTACACTTAGAGATATTGAAGTTCATTTGCCATTTCACCGACCATGTTAACAGTTTATTAAGATCATCCTGCAGAATCTGGGCGTCTTCTCCTGACCTAATTAGGCGTCCTATTTTAGTGTCGTCTGCAAACTTACTAACATCACTATTTAACCCATCGTCTAAGTCGTTTATATACATAATGAACAATAAGGGACCCAAAACCGAGCCCTGGGGGACCCCGCAAGTAACATTGCCCCACCTAGATTTTATTCCATTTATGGTGACCCGCTGTTTTCTATTACTAATCCAAGCTCTAATCCATTCTAACACTTTTCCTCCTATGCCATGGGCTTTGATTTTATTTAGTAGTCTCTGGTGTGGCACTTTGTCGAACGCTTTGCTAAAGTCAAGGTAAATAACATCGTAATTTTCATTGTTGTCTGACGCCTTATATACCTTAGTGTAAAAGGATAGAAGATTAGTCACGCATGACTTACCTTTGGAGAAACCATGCTGTGAATCACGAATTAAATTATGCCCTTCAATGTGTTCTCTGAGTCTATTTACTATTATTGATTCAAGCATTTTTCCTATAACCGATGTCAAACTGATTGGCCTGTAGTTGCATATGGTCGATCTATCTCCCTTCTTAAAAACAGGAACAACGTTTGCCTGCCTCCAAGCAGTTGGAACAGAACCAGTGTCTACCGATTTATTGAATATTTCAGTTAACTGGTCGCAGATTTCAAATTTACACTCTTTAAGCATTCTTGGAAAAATTTCGTCCGGACCCGGAGATTTTGTAGCTTTAAGTCTGTCAATCTGCTTGATAACTTCTTCTTTACTAATGCTGATATTAGTTAGGCTATTTTCTTCATCCCCTCTGAAAATCGGATCGCAGTCAGGTACTTTATCTAAGGTGACCATTGACCTTTGGAAGTATGGTCACCTGATGCCATAACTAGTATGGCAGTTGACAAATTCATCTCCACAGGACGTAACGTCCGACCTCACTCAGGGCAAGTGACCTGAGGCTTACTGAGTTCCCCAATGTTACTTCCTCCTCTGTATATAACCCCTTGTCTATGTGCCCTATAATTGTAACTGCTGAAGAGGACCACAGTTAGTGGTCGAAATATACGGTTTTACTCTGTATCTCAGCTTATCTTTCTCCGAGAGTGGGTTTAAGTTTTATATACATATATATATATGTATATATACATATGTATATATATATATACATATATGTGTATACATATATATATACATATGTATATATACATATGTATATATATATATATACATATATGTATATATATATGAATATCTAGGGAGCAGATTCTCTTGAATGCATGTGTGGTTAAAGTCGACAGCATTAAGGAGGTTGTTAATCTTCTTATGGGTATTCTCCAGCTTTATAACCAATACTCTGCTATTTGAAGGGTGGGCATAAACCAAGTTGCCAAAATTATTAATTTATTCAACGTTTCGTCTGCAAAGAGAAATCTTAAGGAAAACCTGTAACATAAACATTACCGACATACAGAAATAAAGAAAAAAAGTGTTAACCTAAACAAAAAATCACAATTATGGAAATATATATCAATAAATCACCAATAATTCAAATCCTATCTCGATACATGGGCCGTTGGGGACCACTACTTACAAAAATTAAAGGTCTAAAGAAATGACGAAGGAAATCGTCGGTTGGTGACTTATGTATACGAACCTAGCCGGCTTGGGTGGTGGAAGGGGTAGTGGGGGAAGGGTTAATGGGAGGGGTGGACTTCTCATTATGACGGGAAGGAGAGGGTCGGGGAGGGGGGTTGGGGTGTTAGGGGGTTGCGAGGTCAGTTGGGGGAGGATGGATGGAGTGGGTGGGAGGAGGTGGAGGGGGGTTGGGGCGTATTGACATAGGGTGTGGTCACGGGTGGTGGTGGCTTCACTGCATTGTTAAACAAACCAGTGACGGAAATCATGTTGCTTTGGATATTTATTATAGGGCTATATTCCCTTATAAACATAGCTCATACTAGATGTAGTCTCAGTAGGAGAATATCAATGCACTTGCAAAACGGGGCTATTAAACATCATTTATCGAAATATCATAACCAAACAGCCACCCGTGAATGCCTAGTTAAGAACACCAGGATTATAGCAAGCAATAGGGATGCACATAAACTTAAGCTTTTGGAAGCTATGTTTATAAGGGAATATAGCCCTATAATAAATATCCAAAGCAACATGATTTCCGTCATTGGTTTGTTTAACAATGCAGTGAAGCCACCACCACCCGTGACCACACCCTATGTCAATACGCCCCGACCCTCCCCCTCTACCTCCTCCCACCCACTCCATCCATCCTCCCCTAACCGACCTCGCAACCCCCTAACCCCCAACCCCCCCTCCCCGACCCTCTCCTTCCCGTCATAATGAGAAGTCAATCCCTCCCACTAACCCTTCCCCCACTACCCCTTCCACCACCCAAGCCGGCTAGGTTCGTATATATAAGTACCCAACCGACGATTTCCTTCGTCATTTCTTTGGACCTTTAATTTTTGTAAGTAGTGGTCCCCAACGGCCCATGTATCGAGGTAGGATTTGAATTATTGCTGATTTATTTATATCTATTTCCATAATTGTGAAATTTTTTTTAGGTTAACACCTTTTTTCTTTATTTCTGTATGTCGGTAATGTTTATGTTACAGATTTTCCTTAAGATGTCTCTTTGCTGACGAAACGTTGAATAAATTAATCATTTTGGCAACTTGGTTTATGCCCAACCTCCAAATGGCAGAGTATTGGTTAGAAAGCTGGAGAATACCCATAAGAAGATTAACAACCTCCTTAATGCGGTATTTTAACAACACATACATATATATATGTATATATATATATATATAAAAATATATATAAATATATATATATATATATATATATATATATATATATATATACATATATTGTTTGGAAGAACTTAATGACGGTAGGTGACGAATAGTATTTGATGTCCTCATCTTCCTGAATATGACAAATGAGGTCAAGGCAGCAACAACTAAGGAAAAAAAAACCCACTTAAAATAAGGACATAATTGGCTGAGGAATTGTTTGCAGAAGATCTCAATATGGAATGTTTTCTTATTTTCAAAGGTGGAGAGTTTTCTGGCAATATGATGTTGATGTTTGTGAGGTATATTAGCTCGGTGAAATGCACAATATAAAGGGTGGAGAATTTGCTTGCATATATTTCACAGTTGTCAAAAACTGAGATAGTACCCTCAACCGATTCCATCTTGGAACTTAAATTTAGACATATAATTTTAATTCTTGTCTTGTTTGGGAAAATAGATAATATGAACTTTCCATGTTACTGTGAGTAACCTGGTTTACAAATATCTTTTTGTAATGACAATGATTCATCATAGGCAGATTTCTAACTAGTGAAGCTTCACAAGAAATTTTCAATGCTTCACGGAATACAAAAAGAGAAGAATGACAGAGGTAAAAATTCCTATTAGTGATCTTAAGGTTATCATTAGAGATTGTACTCTCCTTTAAGTTATCTAGAGAAAGGATGTAATGAAGTGGATTTACTACTAGTATGTCAACCTCAGAAAGTGAATTATTTACCTTCATTGGAAAGAGTATCAGTTTGCACAAGTCACATCTAAAGGCAGAAGGGAAAGGAATTTCTATTAGTACTGAAGAAACATTTAAGTATGCAGTTAGCATTTACTTCATCAAAGAAAGGTTTAAAATTCAAATCCTTTTTAGCTGAGTTGATTATCCTTATAAGTTGACTTTTTGGGAAAAGGGAGGATGTGACTTGACCAGAATTAGCTAAAACTAAATCTTTCACAAAGGATTCCAACCGATATTGCATCTCAGTTATTTTCAAGTTTATCGTATCGAATAGTAAGAAAAAAAGTAGGGAGTTCTCTTGCCAAGATTATTTTGTACTGATTTTCCCTAGATTATCTGTAATCTCAGAGATCAAATCCTCAATGTTTTTTACACTTGTTTATAAATGATAAATTTTTGCTACTTTCTCATTTAATCTATTCATAGAAATATTCAAACCAGCAAAGAAGGCAAAATTGGATATTTCTAAATCCAGCAAGAGGTCCTAAAGCTACAACCATCACACTTCTCTCTCGTCTGCCATTTCTTTTGAAATTTGCATCTATGAGATCAATTTTACTCTCTATCTCACTTATTTTATTTCCAATTTTCGTTTATGCAACAATTTTATTTAAGATGCTCTCCTTAATCATATCTAAATTCACCCTCATGGAGTCAATATTTGTATTCATTTCTGTTATATTTTGGTAATCCAAAACTATACTAAGGATATCATCTACCATTATAGAGTTTCCTTGATGCTGTACCAAGGCTCCAGGTCGCACAGGATTCCAATTTTATCTAAGATGTTCTCCTTAATAATATCTATATTCACTCTCATGGAGTCAATATTTGTTTTTATTTCTGTTATACTTTGGTAATCCAAAACTATACTGAGGATATTATCTACCATTATCAAGTTTCCTTGATGCTGTACCAAGGCTCCAGGTCGCACAGGATTCCAATCCCAGACATACACCATACACAATATTATAATTGATCCAGTCTTCATCTGCAAAATTGATTTGGATTGATGTACAGTTCATACATGAGAACATATACCGGTAAATACTCCCCATACTCCCCAGAACTCAAATGCAGTGTGTTTCTTCTCTCTCAAAAAGAGTTGTTGTTTTACAATCCTCAATGTCACAATTATCATCACCATCAAGTTTTATCCTAGTCCTTTTTAAATCATCTGCATGTCAAATTGACACTTCCCTAGTTTCTAAGTGTAAGATCTTGTATTTATTTTCACCTGCAAAATCAATTATTCTATATGGACCTGAGTATCTTGGTGAAAGTTTATTACTGATTGTATGTATTTTGGCCATTGCCAAATCCCCTATTTGCAATTCTGTTTTATGAATTATTTTGTGTTATTGGCTCTTCATCTATTGTGTATAATTTTCCATGTGTTCCCTAACTCTTTGGTGTATGGCTTGAAATGTATGTATTCTATTTGAGACGTAATCATCTATTGGTTCTGCAATCAAGGTTTCATATGGGAGAATTTTGTCTTCCCCAAAGATAATAAAATATGGTGTTCCTCATGTAACTGTATTAATTTGGTTATTAAGAACATATTTAACATATGGACTCCAACTATCTCAAGTTTTACTATATGAGCTTATCAAACCTCTAAGACAATTGAGAATTTTCTTATCTAACCTCTCTACAACTCCATTGCTCTGAGGATGATTCACTTGAATATTAACTTTATTTATCTTAAATAACCTACATCATTTTTTCAAGATTATGTTATTAAATTCAGTACCAATGCCTGAAACTAAGATTTTAGGAGAAGTGAAATTATATATTATCTGATCATAGACTACTGAATCAATTGTTTCAGCTCTCTTATTTGATATGGGTTGTAGAATACAAATTTTTGAAAGATAGTCAATGGCAACAAACATAGGTAACTCCAGTGTATCTAAGTGAACTCTTTCCCAGTGTTTCTGCGGAATGGGATATACCGTAATAGCATAGGAGCAGGTCTAGGTGTATTTCCTTTTATCTCAGTACATTTCAAGCAAATTTTTATACAAGCATAAATGTCTTTCTTCATACCAGGCCAAAAGTATTTACGTTGTGCTTGTCTATAGCTTTCATTATTTCCTGGGAGAGAACTACAATCACTTTCATGAAGTAATTTCAATACCTCTTGTGCAAGAGTTTGTAGAATTACAAACTGATTCACTGGGCCCCAAGAAATATCCTTCCCACTTACAACTGTTTTTCTATTCAAAAGTCCATTACTCAAATAAAATTCCTCTATCTTATATCCTTTTGGTAGTTTTGGAGGAATTCCTCGCGAGTTCATCAAATTCTGGGCTACTTTTTCCCTTATTATCATTTCCTCATCTAATGCTACTAATTCATTTATACTGCAGATGAAATTGATCAACCCTGACGTTGGTTGGCTAATATTCCTACCTGGAATATATTCAAACTTGACTTCATAACACTAAAGTGTAGTAAACCACCTGGCTAATCTGCCCCTAAGATTCTTATGTTTGAATAAGCTATATGATCAGTCCACATTTCTGATTGAATCTCCCAGTATCATATCTCTAAAACTCTCTAATGAATATATCACTGCTAATGTTTCTCTTTCTGTAATGGAGTAGTTTCTCTCTGCACTATTACAAAGTCTCGATGTGTAAGCTATCGGTTTCAATGTTCCATCTCTCTCTTGCATTAGTATTCCTCTAAACCCTATGTCAGACGCATCAGCACGAAGAATGAACTCCTTGTCATAATCAGGAAATATAGGAACTGGAGAACTGGTAAGTTTATTTTTCAGCTTATCAAAAGCTTGTTGTTCTGCAGATCCCCAAATGAATTTGAATTTTTCCTCAACAAAGAACTTAA
>NC_134781.1:41311145-41348645 GCF_046742065.1 Oratosquilla oratoria | reverse complement strand
TTATGATACGAATTAATCCGATGAGTCTTGTTAAAGTTTTTAGTTTATAGCAGAGTTTCTTACTTGCTAATCACTTTGGGGGAGGTCACCTGGTATTTCGGGCAGTGACGAAATGTCACGTGCACTGGAGAGCCTCCGGGTTCGTGTTGTGGCGGAATGTGGCATGCTTGTGGTTATGGCGTTTTGTCTCGTATTTGCACTAGTGGCGTTTTGTCTCGTATTGGCGTTTGTGGTGTTATGTCTCATGTTTGCATTTGCAACGGTTTGTCTAATGCTTGGGAGGGCTCTAAGGTCGCCTGCTTGTATATTTAGACTTGGGCTTAACTCTTTAACATACAATGCTTCTAAAATTTGGAGGTGTCTATCGTCAGTACATAAATCCAAAATCTCAGTTTTTTCTCTAGGGTCTCTCTTGCTAGTGTTATGCCATGGGCTTCTCTTAAGTGATTTTTAGGGGCTCCAGATATCAGGTGGTATGAGAGGCGACGGGATAACCTAATTGTCATCATGCCAATATAGGTGGATGGGAGGGCTTCACAGTTGCCTTGTGTATATGTGAACCTATAGATGACATGTGATTTCTGAAGTTCCTTTCTCTTTGTTGGGGGCTGTTTCTAATAATACCTTTAAGAAAATAATTAATGCACAACTGGCCATCACTTTTAATTATATATATATATATATATATATATATATATATATATATATATATATATATATATATATATATATCATTAAAATTTGCAGGAGCTTCTGCGTTCACGAGTTTTTTGCTGACATTCTCGACTTTTCTTATGCTGGCGCGCTGTGTCGTGCTAAGTCCTCTAATGACCTGGCCAAATAGCATTGGTGGAATAGGTAAAGTCATGGGAATTATCTTCTTAATATTTATGCAGAGCTTTCGCCTAACAGTTAGGCATCTTCAGTGCTAATGAGTACATTGTGTGGGAAATGATTATAAATACTCAATACACAGATCACAGACACTTCAGTGCTGATCCGGTTGGCCAATCAGGAAGCAGGACGCGAAGCGCCGCCCCCGGGCCTAGCGGCTGAGCCGTGAGCTGACCTCGATGTCTTTTGATGTGGGGATAATGAATGGGTCCGGAGTCTGTCTGTTCATGGTAGGGTTTTTATCTTTTATGTATAATGCTTCTAGGATCTGCTGCCCAACTATAGCAATATCAGATTTCACGATGAAGCAGTCCGTGATGCCCCTGAAACCAGACAGTACCGTAGAAAGCTGGTTGAGAGGCAACTCCGTAGCAAGCGTGAGGAGGTTAAGAAGTTGGAAGCCACCCTTACCCAGCTCCGCTTAGCTTGGACCTCTTTAGAGGTCCCCTTAGAGCTCCGCACCCGCGTCGAAGCGCTTCTTCAAGAAGAGTTGGATCAACATACAAGAATAACTACTGACCGGACCCAACGAAAACTCGTTAGACTCAACGGCGGACACATTAGGATCCCTAACGCCACCCCTGGATACATCAATCTCACGGATAAGCATCTCACTGAGGACCAAGAGGAGCTTCTTAACCTTGGTCTTAACTGTCATGTCCTCTCTTTCCCTCGCCCCTACCAAAAGCGGCTAGAGCTTGAGGCTCTCATGGCGGACCTTCACAAACTGGCGAACGAAGGCAAGGTGCTCCTAGACAACGGCATTAAGGAGGATCTTCTCCGTGAGGCTCGCGTTCAGAGGGGGAACCATAATAGCAGAATCCTGAAGCGTCGCCATAAGGAAGCAGCCAAACTACTGCGAGAAGACGCGTCTATCACCATCAGGAGAGCAGACAAGGCCGCCAGTTTTGTCCTCATCCCCACCGATGAATACACTGGTAAGCTCGAGACCCTGCTCACGGACGAGTCTAAATTCCAGAGGATTTCGAGGAACCCCGTCGAAGCCCTCAAGACAAAAATCAATAAAATCATTGACGCCGTGAACGCTGCAGAAACTTTCTGGGGATTTCGCTCCAGGCTACTGCTATGGGAGCGTAAAAACTCATAAGAAGAACAACCCATTGCGACCCATCATCTTTCAGATCCCGACTCCTTCCTATAATTTAGCCAAAAGATTGAACGCCCTCTTAACACCCTTCATTCCTAAGGACTACAGCATTGAGTCTGCCGCTGACTTCTTGTCCATCCTCAAAGGTGTCGATGCCAAAGGGGATATCGCATCCCTCGACGCGGAGTCTCTCTTCACCCACGTCCCCGTGGATAGGACCATAGATTACATCCTACAGGTAGTCTACCCTGAGGCTGGCCTTGCAAAGCTGAAGATCCCAAAAAATCTCCTACGCCAACTGCTGGAGATTTCCACCAAGGAAGCCCCTTTCTATGGTCCCGATAAACAACTCTACAGACAAGTTGATGGTGTGGCTATGGGCTCGCCCCTCGGAGTCCTCTTCGCCAATTTTTTTCATGGGGATGGTGGAGAGAGAGGTCTTCAGTACTACCAGAAAGCCTCCCATATACGTTCGTTACGTAGACGATATTTTCGTCCTCGTGAGGGACCGTAGGGAGCTTGAAGACCTGAGGAGCAACCTACAGCGCGTCTCCGGCCTAAGCTTCACTTCAGAGAACAGCATCAATAAGCAGCTCCCTTTCCTAGATGTAAAGGTTGAAGCCAGTTCTCAAGGTTTTAGGACCGGAGTATATACCAAGCCCACCAACCCAGGACTCTGCCTCAACGGCAATAGTGAATGCCCTCAACGCTACCGGAGGTCCACAATCGACGCCTATGTCAGGAGGTCCCTGACGCACTGTAGTGACTGGGCCCAAACCCACGCAGAGCTCGACAGAGCGACGCAGGTCCTGGTAAACAATGGCTTCTCTAATAGAGAGGTGCAAATCGCCATCAACAAGCACCTTGACAGATGGTATTCAACCCCAGCAGAGAAGCCGGTAGGAGAAGCCAGGATCAAAATCTTCTACAAAAATACCATGTCCACCCATTATAGAGCCGACGAGGAAGCCCTTTGGAAAATAATCTACAAAGACGTGAAACCCACCAACGGCAACGACAAAATAGATCTGATTATTTCCTATAAAAACATGAAGACATCCCAACTCCTTATTAAGAACAAACCCTGCCAGAGGACACCGGAACTTCAGCGTAGCCATCTCGTGTATGAATACTCCTGCAGAAAAGGGAACTGTGAAGCCCTCAATGAAACATACATAGGGATGACTACAACGAAGCTCACGAGGCGCCTCACCCTTCATCTCTCCAATGGCGCTATCAAACGACACCACGAAGACGTACATCAGACCCCACTGACAAGAATCGGGGTCTCCTCCACAGAGACTTCCCATTCCCCGCCAAAGAGAAGAACATCCTGCCATACGTCGTTCCCAAAGACTGAGAAGCAGATTGGCGCCGAGCCTGGGAGTGACCTCTCCGAGTACTGTTCCCGCCAACCTGGGATCTCTCCTAGTGTTCGTGCTCATATGTGTGACCTCCCCCAGTTTTAACACGGTGACTTCTCCCCGTGTTTTTCCTTTCATTTAAAATATGCTCCCTTTTCCATTCTTATTCACATCAACTGAGGATACAGAAAGATCTGCGAAACGTTTTGAAATTTAATTTGTTCTGCTTATATTTTGTTTTTTTGCTGTATTCTTTGTACTCTTTTCTTATATTTTGTTTACTGTGTGCTGTATTTTTGTGTTTATTATAACTTTTGTGTTTCCTATGAGTTTTGGAAATTTGATTTACTCCTTTTCCCCCTACCAGAAATCTATTTTTCGCAAGCTTGAGAGCTCACGGAAAAAGTTAATCAGTAATTATTTTGCTGTCGTTTTTAACAGAATATATATATATATACATATATGTATATATATCTTGAGTTTATTCCTGACTAGTTTCGCAGGTATGCTTTGAAAAAGCATACCTGCATATATATATATATATATATATATATATATATATATAGAGAGAGAGAGAGAAATATGCATAATATATATATATATATATATATATATATATATGTATATGTATATATATATACATACATATATATATATACATACATATATATATACATATATATATATATATATATATATATATATATATATATACATGTAATGGTTGAAACAGCTGTCGGTAAAATGAATCAACATTCTCTAGCCTTTCACTATTTCCTTCAGAGTTTGAATTATGAAGAGAAAAGGAAATACAAAGTTAGAGAAATGTTCTCTTAAAATCATTGACGCCACTTGTGTTTTAGCATTTAATATATATATATATATATGTATATATATATATATAGATATATATATAAATATACATATTCTTATAAAGTTCTGATCATCTTGTTTATTATCTTGCTTGAAACCGTCTACTGAAGAAGAGGACCAGCCAATCAGAAGAAGAGATATGACGTCACGACTGAGGACCAGCCAATCAGAAGAGACATGACGTCACGACATTCGCTCTGTGGGTCCCAAGGAACCCCAGCGCTAAGCGCGTGACGTCACAACTGCTAATTTTCCAATTTGCCAATTTTTTAATTTCCTGTTTTCCGATTACATATTTTCTGACCGTTAATATTAAATTTTTCATATTCAGTATTCAAAATTATAGCCAACTCCTAAATTAGCATTTATGAGGCTTAATGAGCATATTAAAATATTACGAGCCATATAAATCATATGATGCGTAGTGTTTCAAGCAACGACGACATGACGTCACAATCTGCATTTCACTTCTTATAACTAATCAAACCACTGCCTTCCTCTACTGAATAGAGGTAAGAGCTCTAAATTATACTCAATTTGATATAGAAACTTATTTTTTGTGATTTATATTATACTGTGATAGTGACATAGTATATCTATCATAAAGTTCATATTTATAAACGTTGCTGCTAGCTCAAGTCCCATGGGACTCCCTGAATGATAATGAGTGGGATAACGAGACGTGCCATAACATAGGCATAATTAAGGAGGCTCTCTCTATTTAATTTATTGATAACGCCTTTATCCAGTTTACTTTCCTTCGAGAGATCACGAGGACCACACAATTGTGGTAAGTCTTAAGCTAATAATGACCTGCTTTATAAAGGTTGTGCCATGACCATTCATAAGTCTCAAGGACAGACTTTTCAGAAAGATTTTGTTTATCTAGACAAACCTATATTTTGGCATGGACAAATATATGTTGCGCTGAGTAGAATTAAGCAAAAGGAAAATATTAAAGTGTTTTTAAATCATTCAAATTGTACAAAGAATGTTGTAAATATAAGAGCATTGTCTTAATAAAGATGTTATTGATAATTTTATTAACAATGTATCATTTAGAATTTCATTTGATCCAACGGGTCATGGGTGGTCTAGTATATATATATATGTATATATATATATATATATATATATATATATATATATATATGCAAAATAACCACAGGAAAAGGGAAATTTGTAGACAGTAAATACTTCAGACTAAATGAGAGACAGAGTTGTGTATAAATCTGAGTATCAGATAGAAACCGTAGGGGGGGGGACAGTACAATGCGGAGGGAGGGGGGTGACATTACCTCCATCGACCTGACCAACACATATGGTTCAATTTGGCGGAAACATCTTGGTCACCATTTGGGTTACTAATTTATCACATTTAAAATGTTCATAGTATAAGTTTATATTCTTATCAAAAGTGCCTGATATTAAGCAAGATTGTACTACATTTATTTCGCGTAAGTTCTTTCCTTTAGCTAAAATTGTTGCCTTAGACCAATCAACATGATGGTTGTATAATGCTTTGTGTTGAAATAGCGCATTATTGATGGCATCCCTTATAATTTTTTTGTAAAATTAATAACTCTGTGTGTCTTTGAGGGAAAATATTACACACAGACCTTCGGGATGGCTATGGGGAATCTTCTTCCACTGGTTTTAGCTAATATCTACATGGAATATTTTGAAAGCTATTTATAACCAACTATTAAAAATGAAAAAGTTGTTTGGTTTCAGATATGTAGACGACGTTTTGTGTTTCTGGCCTAATAACCTATCTATTGATGATTTCCTTATTAATTTAAATCCGTTATCCTGTAGTTATTTTGCATTTTCGTATCACGGTGATATGATTGCTTGCATCCATCAAAAATAACTACCTACACGAACATGGAATCCCCCCGACGAGAGAACTTCTGGAAGGAACCATAATTCTGGACCAGAATGATGATGTCCATCTCCTTTCTCTACTGGAAGCTCTTTATATAAAAGATTTATCACCCTCAATAAATATCCAGAGTGGTGATCTCCTGACCCTTCCCTCTAGTAGGGACATTTCACCACTCCCCCGATAAAGCTCCCCACGGAGCGCCATGTACCCAAATGTCCAGCAAAATTGTATAGACGTTTCCCAATGTTAGTTTTTGCATTTATAACCATGTACCAGAACCACTGTATTCAGTTGAAAATGTAACAAGAGTTACGAAACGTTCTGTCAGTAAATAATAGAATCGACTTTATTCGTCTCCATGCCCTACACTTTCGGAGAATTCCTATAGTCCTTAAGTAAGGATGAGAAACGCCTCTTTCGAAGAATTGAAAGTCTTCAGAAAAAGATTATCAACGCTGAGATTTCCGTCGCATTTAACACTACATGCATCAGAGAAAGATTGCTGCCGAAATACACACACACACACACACACATATATATATATATATATATGTATGTATATAAATATATAGATGAATGGATAGATAGAGAAGAGTGTTTGAGGGCAGGGGAGGTATTGAAATTTATTTCATTCTTAACTGTGCCCAGATTTATGTATCTTTTGAAAAAAGAAAAATTATAAAATCGCGGAGGGAGAAAAGACACGATTTCCACCCCACGAAAACAATGATACGCTATCTTTATGTTTCTATTTTACCTAAATACTGCCGAGGGAATAAAGGGAGCGGAGGGGAACGTGAGGAGGAGTGAGTGGCGGAGGGGACGGGCAGATGGAGAAGGGGGCTGAGAGGAGCAGCGGTCTGGCGCTTAGCAAAAGCGAGCACCGGGAGTGTGTGAGAGTGAGGGTGTGTGGAGGGGGTGGGGCGTATATATATCTCCGGGAAGACTGCGAGCAGGCAATAGGAAGGTAACCTAGTTGCGTGTATAGTGCTGCGGCTGCTGTGCACCAAGTATGGATCTTGACAGCATCCGCTGAGAGCAGCTGCTGAATGGGAGGAACCACGGGCTGCTGAGAGCAGAGCTGTAAGCAAGGGACCCCCACGACTTCCTGGACGGAAGCCCTTAAACGAAGTAAGTCAAAATTCTTTTTAATTCGACTTTGTACTAAGTCGGTGCTCCGGCCCTTATTATCTGTGTAACCCCTTCAACACAGTGACAGACATGGGCACAGACATGCTTCTGCAGCCAGGTATGATAACTAGAGAATAAGCGACAGGCCCCACGAGCGTTGCTCTATTCCTGTATATTACAAATAGGTAATAGATACACACATCCACACACGCGCGCACGCACACACACACACACACACACACACACACACACACACACACACACACACACACACACGACTCGGTGGCACAGTTGGTAGAGCTCTGAGCTCTCTTCCGAGAGGGAAATAGCTGTCGATCACGACTCTAACACGTGATCCAAATACCAAGGTGAATACACACACACACACTTCAAATGAATGTTCTTCAGTTTATAAAAGGATTCCTTTACTTCATGGTTCAGATTATGAACGAAATCATCCATAGTGTTAAGAAAAAGAAACGCGCTGATGTGTGCCGACAATTGTTATTCTTGAAAATGTAACAGTGTGAAACTGTTGAACAAATACACCGAAAACTTATTTTTTTCGCCTCGCCAGGAGGCTTCTTCAGGGTGAGAGGACTTCATGGTGAATCAAGGAGGTCTACTATTCGTGGAGTCGTGGAGACGAATGAAGGAAGTAGTACTACTACTGGGCAGAATAGGTAAGATGGAGGAGAGGGATTTGGAGGGTTAGTGTAGAGAAAGAATGAAATGAAAGGAAGTTAGAGTTATGATAGGTGCGGGGCAGATCTACTTGCTGTTGTAATTATTTTTGTGATTGCTATTGTATTGTCTTGTCGCGAAGCTTCTGCCTGGTTATTTTCGTTTACGGAGTTGGAGGTTCGGTCCATCTTCTTGTAGGTTTGGGCTTTCTTCTCTTCTTTCTTGAGCTGTTATTGATGTTATTTGTTGGTCATTTTTTGTTTGTTTTTTGTTTTTGTCGGTTGTTAGTTTTTTTCAATATTAAATGTATACGACTATTTGTGCCTATTATAGGTTTTGACTTCTATGGGGTAGGTTCTGTGTTCATGGTTATGGGGAGGGTCTTGATATCTATACGTCGTATACATTTTTTCTTCCAATGAGTATGATTTTTTTCACCCATGGGGATGACGACTAGTGGTATTTTTACATTTTATTGTTAAGGGAGGGTAGTGACTTCTATTTGTCATACTCATTGTTTTGTATGATATCACGTGCTATTTGTTTTGCACGTGTTATAATTTTTTTCATTTAACAATAATAATAGTGATAGTGTTAGTAGGGTTAGTAGAACAATGAAAGATGACAGAGTGGTGTATTTTTGTTTTATAGTATGTACTTTGGTTCAGGTGGGGGTCCGTTAATGATTGGGGACACTAGGCCACCAGTTGTAGTCATGTCCGTTTTCTGTGTCTATGTCTTCGCTGTGTTGTACTAATTCAGGATTTAATATTGTTAGTCTATTCCATGTTCTGTATGCTAGTCTGAAGAGTCTTGTGTTAAGGGGTTCGAGTTTATGTTGTGTGTGTAGTTCTTCTATTGTGTTAAGGTATGGGGGTATGGAGTGTGTGGCGAATTGTAGTGTTTTGTTTTGTACTGACTGTAATTTTTGGAGATGGCTTGGTTTTAATATAAGAGCTATTATTGGTATGTATTCCAATTGAGGTCTCACGAATACTTTGTATAGTCTTAGTATTAGTTTTGTAGCGATGCTACTATTGGCGAAGAGAAAGAGGTTTTGGTGAGTTCGTGTCCTTTATTGTAAGGTAAGAGTGAAAAGGTAAAAGGTACAGATGGAGAGTTGATAATGGAAGAGATGGCAGTGAGGGGAAGATGGGCAGAATATTTTAGGGAGTTGCTAAATGTGAAGGAGGATAGGGAAGGAAAGATAGCTGCAGTGGGAAATACGAAGAAAATGAGAGTGATGAGTGAGGAGAACGGAGGAGAAATAAGGAAGGATGAGGTGAAGGCAGTTGTAAAGATGATGAAAGCAGGTAAGGCACCTGGTCTGGATGGATGTCATGCAGAATGTCTGAAAAAGGGAGGTTCAGTGATGGTGGACTGGTTGGTGAGATTATTTAATGTTTGCTGGAGAGAGGGTAAAGTACCGGAGGACTGGAGTAGTGCCTGTATAGTTCCTCTTTACAAGGGAAAAGGGGACAAGTGTGAATGTAGTAATTTCAGAGGGATTAGCCTGTTGAGTGTAGTAGGGAAGGCTTATGGGAGAATCTTAATTGAGAGGATTAGGAGAGGAACAGAAGGAGTAATTGGTGAGGAACAGTGTGGATTTAGGACGGGTAGAGGTTGTGTAGATCAGATCTTTGTGGTAAGACAGATATGTGAGAAAGCTATAGGAAAGGGGAAGGATGTTTTTTGGGCTTTTATGGATCTGGAAAAGGCCTATGATAGGGTAGACAGAAAGGCACTGTGGGAGGTTATGCAGATTTATGGGATAGGAGGAAAGCTTTTGGGAGCTGTCAAGAGTTTTTATGTGAGTAGTAGAGCATGTGTTAGGATTGGAAATGGAGAGAGTGAGTGGTTTGAAGTAAAGGTGGGACTTCGTCAAGGATGCGTTATGTCGCCCTGGCTGTTCAACTTATACATGGATGGGGTGGTGCGAGAGGTAAATGCTAGGGTAGTGAGCCAGGGATTGGAGATGGTTAAAGAAAATGGAGAAAAGTGGGAGGTGAGCCAGCTGTTGTTTGCGGACGACACTGCGCTTGTGGCAGGGTCAGAGGAGGGATTGAGGAAGCTGGTGGCAGAGTTTGGGAGAGTATGTGATAGAAGAAAGCTAAAGATAAATGTGGGTAAAAGTAAGGTGATGAGATGTACAAGGGGTGAAAGTGGCAGTAGACTGGAAGTGAACATTAAGGGAGAGCGACTGGAGGAAGTGGATAGTTTTAGATACTTGGGTGCAAGTGTAGCAGGAAAAGGTGGAGTGAAGGTGGAGGTAGAATGTAGATTGAGAGAAGCGAGTAAATGCCTTGGTGGTTTAAAGAGTGTAATGAGAAATAGACATTTGGGAATGGATGCGAAGAGGAGACTGTATGAAGGAGTGATTGTGCCAACAGCACTGTATGGGGCAGAAACGTGGAACATAAGAGAAGAAGAGAGAAGGAGTTTGAATGTGTTTGAGATGAGGTGTCTGGGAAGTATGGTGGGGGTTACTAGGCTAGATAGAGTGAGAAATGAGGAGGTGAGGAGGAGAACAGGGGTGAAAAAGGATTTGGGAGAGAGGGTTGATGAAAGAATATTAGGATGGTTTGGACACATGGAAAGAATGAGTGAAGAAAGACTAGTAAAAGAGGTATGGAAGGCAGATGTGGAGGGAGTGAACATGAGGGGACGTCCTAGGATGAGGTGGATGGATGGGGTGAAGGGGGCTTTGGGGAAGAGGGGAATGTCTGTTGAGGAAGGAAGGGAGAGGACGGAAGACAGAGGTGAGTGGAGAATGGTTGTATATGGATGATGTTATGACTGCATGAGGAGGAATAGGCGGGGGGGTGGGGGGTGGGGTAGTATGTGTGAGTAAATTTTGACGCAGCCCGAAGGGATTTCTCCCCGTCCTCTCCTTATATGCAAAGGGGGACGGAGAGGGGGGGTCGCCGATTTAATGAAGCGGCCTTGCTGTGGATGTACTGTGTCTTGCGACACTGCTTCTGACCCAGGGCGGTGGGCAGGGTTCAGGGATGACCCGTCATCCAGGAGGTGCTCAGATGAGAGGAAGGGTAGGAGGGGTGTGGAGTGTATTTAGGGATGAAATGGGTGGGAGTGTTTTTATGCCTTTCCTTTTGTGGCTACCTCCCTTGGAAGGGGGAAAAAGCCTTGGTATATGTAAGAGTGAACTAATTTTACATGCGGCGGAAGCCGATATATATACTACGTGGGGAAGTTACCTGTGGTGCGTAATCAGGTAATTGCACTGGGTTCGGTCGGGTCAAGCAGGATCGCGCTGGCAGAGAGCGTCAGGTCGTGGCCATCAGTCACGTTCCCTGCCACGTGACTTTCGCGGCGCCACGTGACTTGTCGCGGCTGTACAATACTCCCCTCTTAAATTTGCCTTGGCTTAAGGGGGCGTCCTGCACGTGAGAATTTGGTGGGCGGAGTGTCGAGGTGTGCCGGTTTTAGACGGTCGATAGAAACCCATTCTGGCCTGCCAGAGATGGAGATGCGAAAGGTCCTGTCTCTACGTTCAAGGACAAGATGGGGGCCAGTGTAGGGACGGGTGAGAGGTGGGGTGTGAGCGTCCGTCCTCAGGAAAACGTGCGTCGAGGTGTGGAGGTGTTTTGGGAGGTATTCCTTCACCTCCCGGTGATGTGTCGGCACGCATGGGGCAAATTTGCCGACAGTGCATCGAAGCTGTTGCAGGCTCTCGGGAGACGCCTGTGGAGGGAAGAATTCTGCGGGCACGACGAGGGTTTGGCCGAAGACCATCTCTGCTGGAGACACGTGGAGGTCGTCCTTGATGGCTGTCCGAAGGCCAAGGAGTATCCATGGTAGTTGGGGTAGCCAGGAGCCGTTGTTGCAGCGTGCCATAAGAGATGCTTTGAGTGAGCGGTGGGTTCGCTCGACCATGCCGTTGGCTGCGGGGTTGTAGGAGGTAGTGTGGTGGACTGTAGTACCCAGGAGTTCAGCGAGAGAGTGCCACAGCCGTGACGTGAAGCAAGTTCCTCGGTCGGAGGTGACGTGTTCCGGGAGGCCAAATCTGGCTATCCATCCACTGAGAAATGCTGTAGTGCAGGATGAGGCGGTACTATCCTTCATGGGGATGACCTCCAACCAGCGGGTCGATCTATCGATGGCGGTGAAGAGGTAACGATGACCTTCCGACAGGGGGAGTGGGCCGACGACGTCGACATGAATGTGTGCGAAGCGTCGTCGGGGCTGATGGAATGATCCGATGCCTGATTCAGTGTGGCGATGAATTTTGCTTTGCTGGCAGGCAATGCAGGATCTGGCCCACTCCTTTGCGTCCTTGGAGATGCTGTGCCAGATGAATTTCTGCTTCAGGAGCTTCGCAGTGACGCGCCCTGAAGGGTGAGACAGGCCGTGTATTAGATTGAATACTTGACGTCGGAAGGCAGCTGGGATGAGGGGTCGTGGGCGGCCGGTACTGATGTCGCAGAGGATGGTGTGGTTGTCGTGCAAAGGGACGTCTTGCCACTTAAGGGATGTGATGGATGTCCTGTAGGCAAGTGTTTCAGGATCCTCCCGTTGCTCTCTGGCAATAGCTGCGTAGTCGAGGCCGAGTTGAACTGCATCGATGGCTTTTCGGGAGAGGGCGTCTGCGACGGGGTTGTTTGTACCGGGGACGTGCCTGATGGTGCAATTGAACTCGGCGATGGTGGAGAGGTGGCGGCGCTGTCTGGCAGACCATGCGTCTTGTTGTTTTGTGAAGGCGTGCACCAGAGGTTGATGGTCGGTGTTGATGATAAATTAGGAGCCCTCGAGGAAATAGCGAAAGTGGCGGACGGCGTGGTGGATGGCGAGAAGCTCTCTGTCGAAGATGTTGTAGTTGAGCTCGGCCTTGGAGAGTTTCCTGCTGAAGAAACCAAGGGGTGTAGGTCTGCCACTGAGGGTTTGTTCGAGCACACCTCCTATGGCGACATTGCTGGCGTCCGCTGACAGTTGTAGCTGGGCACCTGGTGCAAGGAAGGAGAGGGTGGTGGCACGGGCAAAGGCTTTTTTGGCGTTGACGAAGGCAGCTTCCATGGCGGGGTTCCACAGGAGGTCCTTCGGTTTTCCGTGAAGGGCATTATAAAATGGGTGCAGCGTTTGAGCGATGTTAGGGAGGAAACGGTGATAGAAGTTGACCATCCCAATAAATTCCTGCAAGGCTTTGATGGTAGTAGGCTTGGGAAATTTGTCGACTGCGGCGACTTTATCCTCCAGGGGACGAACGCCGTCAGGAGAGATGAGGTGTCCCAAAAATGGGACAGACTTTTTTCCTAAGCTGCATTTGTCAAAGCGGACAACGAGGCCGTTGTCCTGGAGACGCTCGAGGATGGTCCGCAGGTGTCGGAGGTGCTGGTCAGGAGAGTTGGAGAAGACCAGAATATCGTCGACGTAGCAGACGCAGAAGTCGAGGTTGCCGAGGATGCCGTCCATTAGGCGCTGGAAGGTCGTATCTGAGTTTCGCAAGCCGAAGCAGGAGTAATTAAAGGTGTACGTCCCGAAGGGGGTGGTGATGGCGGTCTTCGGGATGTCGTCTGTATGCACCGGAACTTGGTAGTAGCCCTTCAGGAGGTCCAGTGTCGAAAATATCTTGGCACCGTTGAGGTATGTGGTGACGTCGGCGATGTTTGGGAGTAGGTAGTGGTCAGGTTCCGTCATCATGTTCAGCCGCCGGTAGTCTCCACAGGGGCGCCAGGAACCATCGTTCTTCTTGACGAGGTGGAGAGGTGAGGACCAAGGGCTGGAGGCCTTTTGGGATAGGCCTAATCTCGCCATCTCTTGGAAGGTTTTCTTGGCGACTCGACGGCGAGTTTCTCGGGCGGTAGGCGGCGGTATTTGGCAAATACCGGGGGCCCAGACGTCTTGATGTAGTGGTACACGCCATGTTTAGCTGGCGTCTGTGGTGTCTGTCGCAGCTCAGGCTTGAAGACGTCGAGGTATTCCGTGAGCAAGTGGGCGTCTCTCTTTGACATTAACCTCTTCGTTGCGATATTGGTTATTGTATGAAATTGCCAACAAGTTTATCAAAATAATCACCACGCGAGGACGGAGCCTTGATCAATACGACGTTTCGCTTGTTACAATTTTATCACGCACTTGATGAAGCTGTAATAACCATTGAAACGTCGTACTAATAAAGGCCGCCCTTACTTGTGGTGTTTATTTTCATATTGGTTTTAATTGACGAAATAAAAATCTCATCATCTCTCTCGGTCTCTCTGTTTTTCTCCTCTTTCTTTCCTTCTATTTTGGGGTGGAGTTCTACATTACGTCGTAAATATCATTCATCGTTGTGAAGGATCTGTGTCAAGAGGTTATCACTATCATGATGATGAATAACTTTAACGTCACAAACTCCCCCCTGTCAGAAAACTAAGACGGCACCCCTTACAGATGACTTTGTTGCGTGGAATTTGACAAACCATGCCTTTAGTTCAACTTTGCCAGTGGCAGGGTTCGAACCGCCAACCCCTCGACCTTTGCTGTGAAGGGAAAATGAAGAAAGGAGTTGGAGGTGGTGGAGGGAAGGAGGAGTTTGTCAGTAGAAAAAAAATAAAAAATCCTCCATGTATGAAGTGAATGATCCTGGCTCCGTTGGGTGTCTTTGTTCCTATATACATATATTTAGGCATACACTTATACATATACTTATATACATATCCATACACATATACGTATACATATGCATACACATATATACATATACAGTGCATTATTCGTAAATAACTGGAGTCCAGGAACCATTTTTGGAAGAAAGTATACGCTGGACTCGTCGTTTGCCAATTTATTCCGACGTTTCGAACCCTGTCCGGGGTTCGTCTTCAGGGTGATACAGTGGTAGCAATAGAAATTAATATAAAGGGGGTCTCCCTCGTATACTGGGACAGGTAACCCCAGTAACCGTTACATTCCAGGAACAAACACAAGTAGAACATATAGAAAATAAAAACTATAATACATAATGTATAACACATCCATAGAATAAACACCCTAAGAGTTTATCTAATAAATAAAAGCGGTTTCGTGTCTGTTTGTCTGTCTGTCAGACTTTTTTCTCGATTCGATCGATCGACTAATTTCGATTTCGATGACTCAACCTTACTTTGTAAATGTTTCAGATTTGTGCATATTTAGAATTATTTTCAACTTCGTTATATAAAGATCCAATTTTATGATAAATTTGCGCATAGAAGTCAGAGAGAAAACCTTAATGATGAAAGAAGACAAGAAATTTTAGAAATTGATAGAGAAGCACATAGAAGTCAGAGAGAAAACCTTAATGATGAAAGGAGACAGGAAATTTTAGAAATTGATAGAGATGCACATAGAAGTCAGAGAAATCAATTGAATTTGGAGCAAAATGCAAGAATATTACAGTCAAGACGGAATGATTATGCTCAAAAACAGACTAATAATAACTATGGTGAAGCGTTTACATACCAAAGCTCAAAAAATTATACAAATATGGCATATATTGGTCAAATGAATAAAATTTGTAAATATTGTCGAGCTAAACTATTTCAAAGTGAGCCTGCAGGTTTATGCTGTTCTAACGGTAAGGTAAAACTTAATTGGTCAACCACCTGAACCACTTAGAACATTAATGGAAGGCCAAACTTCAGATTCAAAAAACTTTTTGAAAAATATAAGGAAATATAATGAATTGTTTTCAATGACATCATTTGGAATGAATCAATCAACTGAAATAAGAGGTTTTATGCCTGTGTTCAAAATACAAGGGCAAATTTATCATAAAATTGGATCTTTATATAACGAAGTTGAAAATAATTCTAAATATGCACAAATCTGAAACATTTACAAAGTAAGGTTGAGTCGTCGAAATTAGTCGATCGATCGAATCGAGAAAAAAGTCTGACAGACAGACAGACAGACACACGAAACCGCTTTTATTTATTAGATTTGGATAGACAGGCAGATATTAGAAATAATAGATTTAAGGAAACTAATCTTCATACTATCAGATATTTACAAAACTTGTTGACACAAAACAATGAATTAATGCGACAAATAAAGACATTGTCATCATTCGTTAATACACCAGGATTAAAATTATCAATATGTGCAGACAGAGTACCAAGTGGAGAACATGTAAGAAGACACAATGATAGATTATCAGATGATATTGGTTTAGTAATGGTTGGTAATGAATTTCCAAGAAGGAATATTGTATTCACTTAAAAAGATAATACAATAAGGAAAGTTGATAAATTGCACAGATCATATGATGCATTACAATATCCATTGATATATTGGAGAGGAAATGATGGTTATAAATTCAATATTCCACTATACAGGCCTGGAAGTGATATTCCCATTCCTAACAAAAAAGTAACATGCCGAAAGTACTACTCATATCAAATACAAGAAAGAAACGAATGAAATCAAATAATAAAATGTAGAAGACTATTTAAAATGTTCTTAGTTGATATGTACGCAAAAACTGAGTTTGAAAGGTTGTTATACATACAAAATAATAAAACTAAACTTAGAGTGGAAGAATATTCATTACTTAAAGATGCCTTGAACAGTGATAGAAATATTAATCCACAAGATTTAGGAAAAGCTGTTATACTACCATCAAGTTATATTGGAAGTCCAAGATATTGGAAAGAAAGAACAAAAGATGCTATGTGTTATGTAAGAGAGTATGGTAGACCTGATTTATTCATCACCTTTACATGCAATCCGAAGTGGGATGAAATAACAGAAAATCTACAAAATGGCAAGAGTATTTAAACAAAAATTAAATAAAATTATGGATGTTTTGGTTAAAAAGAAAAGTGGAATATTTGGTAAAGTGAAAGCATACATTTACACAGTTGAGTGGCAAAAAAGAGGCTTACCACATGCGCATATATTATTATGGCTTGAACAAACTATACATGCAGACAAAATAGATTTAATAACATCTGCAGAGATACCAGATCCATCAATTGATAGAGAATTATACGATATTGTTGTAAACCAGATGGTGCATGGGCCATGTGGTGATCACAATAATCAGAGTCCATGCATGAACAATTCAAAATGCTCAAAAAAATATCCTAAAGCTTTTATAGCTCATACAAGGTCAGAAATATCTGGATATCCATTGTATAAAAGGAGAGATAGTGAAAATGGTGGTCAAAGTGCAACAAAAGTCAGAAATGGCAAAACCTACACTATTGATAATTATCGATGGATAGTACCTTACAATCCATTATCATTAAAAGCATTCAAAGCTCACATTAATGTTGAAATTTGTTGTTCAGTACAATCGATAATGTACATAATAAAGTATCTGAATAAAGGCAGTGATGCAGCAGTATTACAATTAAGAAGTGGTGAGGACTATAATGAGGTTGACAATTACATTTCAGGTAGATATTTGAATAGTAATGAAGCTGCATGGAGAATATTTGAATTCAATATAGACATGAGACATCCAGCTGTTCAGCAACTTGACATTCACCTTGAGAATGAACAAAGAGTTTATTTCAATCCAGATAATGTACAACAAAGAATTATTAATCCAAAAAATACAAGTTTTACATAATTTTTCAAATTAAATGCAGAAGATCAGCATTCAAATACTTTACTTTATCGAGAAATACCTAATCATTATACACTTACTCCAGACAAAAAGTGGAAAAGAAGATTAAATGGTGGGATAGTCAAAGCATGTGCTCGAATGTATACAGTATCTCCAAATCAAACTGAATGCTTTTGTTTAAGACTACTCCTTCATGTTAGAGGTCCTAAATCATTTAAAGAAGTTAGATATTTTGATGGAACACAATACAATACATTCAAAGAAGCATGTTTAGCAAGAGGATTACTTGAAAATGATGATCATTTAAGATTTTGTATTCATGAATCAATAATATCTAAATTGCCATGTCAAGTTAGATCATTATTTGGTTTGATATTAGTATATTGTAATCCAAGTAATCCAGTAGAACTTTATGAAGAATTCAAATCACAAATTTCCCTTGATATACTGAACCAGATGACTGAAAATCAAAATGAAGAAATTGATAACATTGAAATTGTATATTCAGAATTATTACACAGATTAGAATAAATTATAAATGAGATAGGAGATAAATCACTGAGAGATGTAGGATTACCAGAACCAATGTTTGATCGATTTAATGGTCAAATCGATTCTGATCCTAATACTGTAGATGAAACAACTAATTTTATTGAAAGAAATGAAATTATGCTAAATGTAGATCAAAGAGAAGTTTATGATAAGATTATTGATTG
Organism: Oratosquilla oratoria; assembly: GCF_046742065.1. Taxonomy (NCBI): domain Eukaryota; kingdom Metazoa; phylum Arthropoda; class Malacostraca; order Stomatopoda; family Squillidae; genus Oratosquilla; species Oratosquilla oratoria. The sequence continues at coordinate 41,330,440 of NC_134781.1, read as the reverse complement.
TTTGAATGGACTAAATAATACTAAGCTTAAATTCTTAGATACTCCAGGTGGAACTGGTAAAACATTTTTACTTAATCTGATATTTGCTAAAAATAAAGTTATTAATGGAAAAAGTATTTCTGTTGCATCATCAGGAATAGCATCAACATTATTAGATGAAGGCAAAACTGTACATTCAATGTTCAAGTTACCATTTTCATCATCAATATCTGATGAATTTACAACATCAATAAGGAAAAATAGTAAATTATGGAACTACATTAAGAATTGTGATCTCATTATTTGGGATGAAGCTGCAATGTCATACAAAAATATGTTGGAAGTAGTTAATAAAACTTTTAAAGAGATTAAAAATAGTAATGATCCATTTGGAAATGTTACAGTACTACTTGCAGGAGATTTCAGACAAATATTACCAGTAATACCAAGAGGAACAAAAGCTGATGAAATTGATGCCTCAATCAAATCTTCACAATTATGGAATCTATTTGAAAAATTATCTCTAAGGATCAATATGCGAGTTAATTCATTGAACTCAACTGATTTACAGTATTTCGCAAATCAATTTATTGAAATTGGTGAAGATAAAATCAATAGCTGTGATAATAGAATTGCATTACAATTTGGAAACCGAGTATCAACAATAGTAGCATTAATGGAATCAGTTTTTGACAACTTTGAATCTAATTAAACAGATATGGACTATCTATCTGAAAGGGCTATACTTGCTACAATAAATGATTATGTTGACTCAATAAATAATGAAATGATTGAAAAGATCAGTGAACCAATTTATACCTGCAATTCAATTGATATGGCAATAGATACAAATGAAGAAGTTAATTTTCCAGTTGAATTCTTAAACTCATTAGAAATATCTGGAATGCCACCACATTGTCTAAAGCTTAAAATCGGTACACACACATGAGAAATATAACTATCTAATTTGTACAAACCTTGATGAAGATGAACATTTATCCCCTTACTAGATTTGATCAAACTGCATTCAATTAAATTTCTTTCTGTTATGTTGTTGTTGTATGTGATGACTTTAGCGTTATCCCAGTCAACTGGGTGGTTAAAATGGTTCATGTGGTTGAATATACCGCTAGATTGGTTTCCCTCTCTAACGTATTTCTTGTGTTGATTGATTCGTGTTGTGAGTGTTTTAGCAGTCTGACCAACATAAAACTGATTACATGATTTACAAGGTATTTTGTACACACACCCTTTATCACTATTGACAGAATTATTTATGAGCAATTGTCTTACAGTGTTCTTATTGTTAAAAACTACATTAATGTTAAATTTACGTAATATATTTGGAATGTTTTGTAGGTTCTCTTGGTACGGTAGAATTAGCAAGTTATTCATATTGAAAGTTTGAGTTGACCAAAACCGAACAAAGACCCAACAATCCCAACATCGCACCGCCCAATCACATTTCTCTGCACCCCCTCTAAAGTCATTGAACGCCTAATACTTAAACTTGTCACACCATATATTCCCCTTGCTGACTCACAACACGGTTTTAGGCCACTACACTCCACAAACACTCTTCTGACAAACCTCACACAAAGAATTTTAGATGGCATCAATTCAGATAGGCCCCACCACAGAACACTTCTTATAACATTGGACATTAGTAAAGCTTTTGATGCTATCCCCCGCCACAACCTAACAAATAAAATATATAACACAGACATGCACAATAACACCAAAAGATGGCTGGCCAATTATCTGGCAGGCAGGAATGCTCATGTGTCATATAATGGCCAATCATCGCACATCAGAAACATTAAGAACGGAGTACCACAGGGCTCAGTTCTATCCCCCACATTATTTAATCTATACATGCATGACTTACCCACGCCTGACACCTCAGAAATACAAATCTCTTCCTACGCAGACGACATAACAATCACATGCACACATCGTAACACAGACAAAGCTGCAGAAATAATCCAGCCTTACCTTGACACACTCAACACATGGTTCATCACAAACAGACTCAAAATAGCTCCAACCAAATCTACAGCAACACTTCTCACCAACTGGACAAAAGAACACAAATACATACCTCATCTCTACATCAACAACACTCTAATACCACACACAAACACACCGAAAATTCTTGGTGTAACATACGATACATCCATGTCTTTCAAACAACACCTCACAAACATAAAAAACAAATGCACACCTAGACTTAACGCACTTAAGTCAATCACTGGAACAACATTTGGACAAAACAAAGAAACTAATATAACAATATACAAACAATGCATACGCTCAGTGATGAATTATGCGAGTCCTGCATGGGCTCCTAATCTCAGTGAGACACACCACAACACCCTTCAAATCATACAAAACAAAGCCCTAAAAACAATTACAGGCTGCACAAATACATCACCTATAGACCATTTACACCATGAAACAAAAGTTCTCAAAGTCAAGGACCACCTCGACATGAGAGGCACACAAACACTTGCTGCAGCCACCACAAACACATCACACCCGCTACACTACATAGCAGAACACCCACACACACCAAGAAACATTAAAACTACACCCATAGACCTTTATTACACACAGATACTCTCTTCTCTTCCTCCACAACCACCAAATACCAGCCTCCGGAAACATATTCATAATCATAGCACTCACCGCTCCATTAACACACTGAAAGACAACACACTGCTGCATGCCAGACCCCCTGATATCCACCCTTCTGAATCCTCTCTCCCACGTAAGGACAGAGTCCACTTGGCCAGACTGCGATGCGGTCACCACCCAGCACTTCTAAGCTACCAGAAGAGGCTGGACGACCGTGTTGTGAACAGCTGCCCAGGATGTAACACTTCACCCCATACCATACAACACATAATGGAAGACTGCATTATACACAATCATGCACGCAAACAACACAACATACACTCTATAAAGGATTTGTGGGAAAACCCAGTTTCGGCTGTGGCCTTCCTTGGGGAGACGGGACTGCTCGGACAGACAGTCTAGGGAACGACAACAACAACAACAACATAAAACTGATTACATGATTTACAAGGTATTTTGTACACACACCCTTTATCACTATTGACAGAATTATTTATGAGCAATTGTCTTACAGTGTTCTTATTGTTAAAAACTACATTAATGTTAAATTTACGTAATATATTTGGAATGTTTTGTAGGTTCTCTTGGTACGGTAGAATTAGCAAGTTATTCATATTGAAAGTTTGAGTTGACCTAAGGTTATAAAATGTCCTTTTAGCACGATTGTAAGCTGTGTCAAGAACATGTGTGGGGTATTGTAGCTTAACACCAATGTCGTAAATACATCTTATTTCATCATCGATGTACTCTGGGCTGCAAATGCGTAGGGCCCTGACGAACATCGACGAAAAAACAGATCTCTTTACGCCATCAGGGTGGGAGGAATAATAGTGTATATATGAACAAACATTGGTTGGTTTGCGATATACACTAAACTTCAACTCACTTTCACGTCGGTAGATATTACAATCAAGGAAAGGCAAAATACCTTCACTCTCTATCTCCACCGTGAACTTAATGGAACTGACCAAATTATTAAGTTTACATAAAAAATCATTTACATTATCTTGAATGGGCCACAGTCATAGGATGTCATCAATGTACCGCCTCCATGTTATGTTGGTGGGAATTATCTTACTTAAAATTTTATATATTCAACCACATGAACTATTTTAACCACCCAGTTGACTGGGATAACGCTAAAGTCATCACATACAACAACAACATGACAGAAAGAAATTCAATTGAATGCAGTTTGATAAAATCTAGTAATAAAATAAATGAGAAAATACAATGAAGATTGAAAAACTGTACACGTTACACGCTGGGACGCATAACAATACATCCGATAACCTACAAGGCACCACGTGGAACAAATGTCCCGCGAAGCATGCACTGCCACAGATCAAAGAAATTGAAGAAAAAAAAATCCGTCGTACACAACGAAATACATTCCAGGAACAAACATAAGTAGAACATACCAAAAACTATAATACAGAATGTATAATACAACAATAAAATAAACACCTAAAGAGTTCACAATAAAATAGATAAAAAAAATATAAAAGAGAATAAAAAATGCCACCAAGATTGGGTATAAACGCTGCACGCTGGGACGCACCACAATGCATGCGATAACCTAACCCACACCACGTGTAACAAATGTTTCGCGAAGCATGCACTGCCAAAGACCAAAGAAATTGGAACATAAAGTGGACAAAAAACAGTCCTCACCGTTAATAACCTACATAAATATGATGTTAATAATACACGCCTGATGTCACAGCTTCAAAATCCCCGGGTCTAGACGATTATAAAGATTATAAATTTGGAATCTGCGGTCAGTTAACGAAAATGTTTAATAAGTCGGTAGACACTGGTTTGTGCCTATTGCTTTTGATCAGGCTAACGTTATTCCTGTTTTTAAAAAGGGAGATAAACCGTCTACTGTATATTCAACTACAGGCCAATCAGTTTGACATCAGTTATAGGTAAAATGCTTGAATCAATAATAGCTAATAGAATTAGATATCACATCGAGAGACATAATTTGATTCGTGATTCACAGCATGTTTCTCCAAAGGTAAGTCAAATGTGACCAATCTTCCACTTTTGTACACTAAAATATATGAGGCGTCAGATAACAATGATAGTTACGATGTTATTTACCTTGACTTTAGCAAAGCGTTCTACAAGGTGCCCCACCAGAGACATGGCATTGGAGGAAAAGTGTTTGAATAGATTATATAATGCGTCATATAACAATGATAGTTACGATGTTATTTACCTTGACTTTAGTAAAGCGTTCTACAAGGTGCCCCACCAGAGTCATGGCACTGGAGGAAAAGTGTTTGAATAGATGCTTGGATCAGTGACACAAAACTGCGGGTCACCATAAATGGTGCAAAATCCAAATGGGGGAGTGTTTCTAGTGGAGTTCACCAGGGTTCGGTTTTGGGTACCTTATTGTTCATTATGTATATAAACGACTAAGACAATGGGATTAATAGTGATGTTGGTAAGTTTGCGGATGACACTAAATTAAGACGCCTGATTAAGTCAGGAGAAGACGCCGAGATTCTGCAGGAAGATCTAAACAAATTGTTCACATGGTCGGTGAAATGCGAATGGATTTCAATATCTCAAATAACAGTGTATTAAACGTAGGTTTACACAATCCAGAAAGCAGGTATAGCTTAAACAACACTTTTTAACAGAAAATTGAGTGCGAGAGAGACTTATGAGTTCTAGTGAGTCCTGACCTTAAATACAGGAAACAGTGTATTTGCGCCAGAAATAGAATTATCAGAGCATTAGGTTTCATTGCTAGGACGGTTACAAATAAAAGTGCAGAGGTAATTATCACACTATCTGGCATTAGTTGAATCCATCCTTGACTCTGAGATACAGTTTTGGTCTCCATCCCATAGAATGAACTGATTCTAGTGAATTGATGTCCATTCTATAGGATGGAGACCAAAACTGTACCGCATAGTCAAGGATAGAGTTTGATAATTACCTCTGTACTTTTATTCGTAACTGTCCTAGTAACGAAACATAATTCTCTGTTAGCTCTATTCCTGGTGCTAATGCATTGTTTCATTCTGCAGGATCTCGGCGTCTTCTCCTGACCTAATCAGACGTCCTAATTTAGTGTCGTCTCCAAACTTACTAACATCACTACCGATCCTATTGTCCTAGTCGTTTATATACATAATGAACAATAAGGACCCAAAAACAGAGCCCTGGGAAACTCCACTAGAAATACTCTCCCATTTGAATTTTACACCATTTATGGTAACCCGCTGTTTTCTGTCACTGACCCAAAATCTAATCCATTCAAACACTTTTCCTCCTATGCCATGGGCTTTGACTTTATCCACTTCCTCCAGTCTCTCTCTCTTAATACTCACTTCCAGTCTGCTGCCACTTTCTCCCCTTGTACATCTCATCACCTTATTTTTGCCCACTTTTATCTTCAGCTTCCTTCTTTCACACACTTTCTCAAACTCTGTCACTAACTTCCTCAATCCCTCCTCTGATCCTGCTACAAGCTTAGTGTCGCCAGCAAACAACAATTGGTTTATCTCCCACTTTTCTCCATTTTCTTTAACTATCTCCAACCCCTGACCCCCTACCCTTGAATTCACCTCTCGCACCACCCCATCCATGTAAAGATTGAACAGCCAAGGGGACATAACACATCCCTGACGAAGTCCCACCTTTACCTCAAACCATTCACTCTCTCTAGTTCTAATCCTAACACAAGCTCTACTACTCTCGTAAAAAACTCTTGACTGCTCTTAACAGCTTTCCTCCTATCCCATTTATCTGCAATACCTCTCACAGTGCCTTCCTGTCTACCCTATCATAAGCATTTTCCAAATCCATAAAAGCACAAAAAACATCCTTACCTTTTCTTATAGCTTTCTCACATATCTGTCTTACCACAAAAATCTGATCTACACAACCTCTACCTGTCCTAAAACCACACTGTTCCTCACTAATTACTCCCTCTGTTCCTCTCCTAATCCTCTCAATCAAGACCCTCCCATAAGCCTTCCCAACTACACTTAACAAGCTGATCCCTTTGAAACTACTACACTGAAACTACCTTGTAAAGTGGAACTATAGAGGCACTCCTTCAGTCCTCCGGTACTCTACCCTCTCTTAAACAAACATTAAATGACCTCACCAGCCAGTCCACCATCATTGTACTTCCTTTTTCAGACATTCTGCAAGTCATCCATCCAACCCAGGTGCCTTACCTGCTCTCATAATTTTAACGGCTGCTTTCATTTCATCTTTCCCTATTTCTCCTCCATTTTCCTCACTCATCACTGTCATTTTTAGCGCTTCCCACTGCAACTACCTTTCCCTCCCTATCTTCCTTCACATTTAGCAACTCCCTAAAATACTCTGCCCACCTTCCTCTCACTGCCTTCTCTTCCATTATCATCTCTCCATCTACACCTTTTACCTTTTCTTCTCTACTTGATTCGCCTCCTCTTGCTCTTTTAATTTCTTTCCATTTTTTTTTATTAGTTTCAACATTTTCTGCCATACTCCATTTCACATCTGCTCTCCTCTTTGCCACCTTTATCTTATGCTTAACTTCTCTTCTCTATACTTTGTACCTCTCATACGATTCCCTCGTCTTTGTAACCAATCTATGAATGCCTGCTTCTCTTCTACACCCTTCTTTGCTCCTCATCCCACCACTCACTACCCTTCCTTCTATTTCCTCCTGCCCTCCTTGTTCCACACACAATCTTTGCACACCTTATGACTCCCTCCTTGAACCATCTCCATTCCTCCTCCACTCCTAGTTCTACTCTATACTTCACTCCCTCCCACTCCTCTCTCAGCTTCTTCTTATAGTCCTTCTCCTTTTCTTTCTCATTTAAGCAGTTCACTCTAAATACCTCCCTACCTTCTGCCCTTCTCTTTCTCCACCTATTCTCCACTCTCAACTTACCTTCCACCAGAAAATGATCTGATATTCCTCCACTCTCTCCCCTTAGAACATGTACATCCTTAACTCTTCCTACCATACTCCTGGTCACCATTATATTGTCCATTAACGTTCTATCTGTCACCCTTCCACCCACCACCCTCTTCCCATGTAGTTATACTTGATTTTCTTCCCAAACACTGTATTTGCTATCATAAACTCTCTTTTGAGACACATCTCCACCATCAACTCTCCACTACGATTTTTTTCCTGGAACTCCATACTTCCCAATCGCTCCGTCTATTGGTTCATTCCCTACCCTAGCATTAAGGTCTCCCAATACAACTACATTGACATTTCTCCCTAATCCCTCTATAAACTCATTTAAATCTATCCAAAAGCCTCCCTTTCCTCTACGCTCTTCTCACTACCAGGCCCATACGCACTTACAAAAATCAACATCTCCCTTCCCAGTTTCACCTTCATCCACATCAGCCTTGAAGAAACCTCCTTCCACTCCACTACACGCTTACCTACCTCTTCACTTACTAAAATAGCCACCCCTTCTCTCCCTCGTCCTCTCTTTACTCCTGAGAACCTCCCAACTACATTTCCGAACTCACACTCGCCCCTCCCTTTCAACTTATTTTCATTCAATGTAATACCAAAACACCTGTCTTTTTTCTCACAAACATACTGCCTATCTCTTCCCTTTTACTCTCATCTGTATCACATCCACGCAACCTTAGGGTACTGGTTGGAAAACTCCTAGACCCTCTTATGCCTTTACTTTTTTCAGGAATGTCCCCTGTGGGGCTACAGGTAAGAGGAATCCTAGTCCTATCCCCCGTCCCGTTTTTTTTTTTTTTTTTTGTCGCCTCTAACGACTCAAGTGGGAATACTTGGTGGCAGCATTCTTTTCCCCCCACCACAGGGTAGGCGAAAAAAGGAAATGAATAATCAGAGAAATGTTGGGGGACAGCATAAGGGAGGGACAGTCGTAGTATAATAAAAGTATCATCATTTCTCTATGAACAGAGTCTTCCTCTATCACAGACACAATGACGTGTGACTCTGGTCCGTAGGGGCAACCCATATAGACCTTAAAGTATCAACTGCGTGATACTTTGCCACATTAGCATTCAGCCAATACCCCTATAGTACTTACTGATATAAGAATTCATAATGCAAAGCACGATGGCACAATGATGCATGAGATAACGTTATTTTCATGAAAATAAAAAGATAATTAGATAAATTGATAGATCAAGATAAAACACATGCCGTGTGTTACCTGACGCCATTCTGGTGTGTGTATCGTGCGATGATACAATGTATTTCGCCCACTGTAGCCAGGACTTCTATCTCTAGGGGCAAGGTTGAACCGAAGAGTCATCGTGGAGTCATAGATGTAGTATAGGAGAGATTTTAGGATTGCAGCAGAAGGAAGAGACATTAAAAACGATAACAGTATTAAAAAGCACATCCCAGACATAAAGGGATCTCTCTCAAAGTTAAATAAAATCACCTGTCGTTAACTATGAATAAATCAGGTCACAGAATATTCAAATCGCCTGCCGTTATCTAGTCAGTCAGTCAGTCAGTCAGTCATCAGCCATTTTGAGTCCATCACTGGACAGGGCTCTCCCAACTTCCTCCAAGAGTCGTACGGCCATGCCATCTTCTGCCACGTCACTCCTTCAAACTTCTCTTTCTTCCCTTCTCCACCTTCTCTCTGGTCTCCTTCATTCACTTTTGGCTTCATCTGCCTTCCTCCCTCCATATCTCCTCTCTCGCCTCCACAATATCTTCCACTCCCTGCCTCCTCTCCCCAAAATTTCCCCCTCCATCCTCTCGTCGTTTAGTGTTATTTCGAGCACTGAGCTCTCTGTAGCTTCGTCATCATCATCATCATTACGCCTTTGTCGCTAGCTAGAAAATATTGTCTAAAGTGATGTAGGTTCTTGTCCTTTTTTTCAGTGTCCTTATTAACCTCTTGACACCTCACATCTTTTGAGTAATCATGTGTGGTGCAATCAGAAGCGTTCTGGTCTCACATTTGCTTAATTGTGGGTTCGAACTCCACACTCCTTTCCGATTCCCAGCAGTGATTGTTACCTGCCCCAACAGTCCAAGCGTATGGGGCAAAAGTGACGGCTTCCACCGCAGCTACTCAGCGCCTCCTGGCATGAATTCTTCATCCAACTACAATTACCCCCCCCCCCCATGTAAAGAAAATGTATAGATAAATGAGTAAATAAATAAACAAATAGATAAATGAGTAAATAAATAAATAAATAAATGAATAGGTAAATAGATAAATGAATAAATAAATAAATGAATAAATAGAAAAACAAATAGATATAATAAATAAATGAACAAACAAATAAATAGATAAATAAATCAATCAATAAAAATAATAGATTAATGAATAGATAAATAAACAAATAAACAAATGAATAAATATTATTAGAAAAATATGACTACATCTCTAAGAAACTAGATTATTTCAATTACTGATACATAATTGAAAAACATACAATTGACAATCCCTTATATATATATTTATATATATATATATATACATATATATATATATATATATATATATATGTATATATATATATATATATATACTGTATATATATATATATATATATATATATACTGTATATATATATATATACATACATATATGTATATATATATATATATATATATATATATATATACATATATAACAGTAAACAGACTATCATATTTTGTATCCAGTTAAAGTTTAAGCTTCCTTATCCGCTGGGAATTAGGTTAAGACTCGGGTTAAGATGAGCTAGTTTAAAGAGTTAACCGAGTCATACAACTGACAATCCCTTTACTATGTATATATAAAACAGCAAACAGACCATCATATTTTGTATCCAGTTAAATTCTAAGCTTCCTTACCCGGTGGGAATTAGGTTAAGACTCGGATTAAGATGAACAAGTTTAAAGAGTTAACCGAGTCAATTTTTACACAACTAATTCCCACACAAAGAGTAAGGGGTTTTATCTCACCGAGTAAATCTTCTGATGTTGGCCAGAATAAGATATTCTTAGTGGCCGAAATCCCTGTTCACACTAGCGGTTTGAATAACGCTGAAACCGCGGTAGTACTGCATAGTCAAGGAAAAACTGCGCGCTTGTGTGTGAACACCTCCATTGACTAAAGCCCCTGTCATATATACGCAACTCAAGTGAGTTCGTTTGAGTAGAAACGACTTAGGCTACAATCTTCTTTTTTTCGAATCTACAAATGTCAAATCACTTTTGCGTTATATAATGAGAAGGATTCACAAACTATATTAGACACATTGTTGAATTGTCCTTAGGGAAGTCTAGAATATTGTAAGTGAAGTCGTCTGCTAGCTTTTCAAATTCACAACATTTGACGAGAATCTTGAATGCGTGACTTCTAGGGGTTTACCGAAGTTGAAACCGGTAGTGTGAACAGGGCCTTAGAGCTTTAGAGCTGTAAAGCTTTAGAGTGTTAAGTATCTCATATGAACCTATTTTTACTCTTTTATTTCCCCCCTTGATACCCTAATCTGGTAGTCTGCCTGACTCGGCACGTTAATTACTTGACTACAGTTTACGGAAGGAGAGGGGTTAGGGGAGAGAAAAGACTGAGACAACCCCCCCTCCCCTTCGTCCTAACTTCCTGACTCTAACCCCATCGCCATCCCCTTGCTGTAGGCATTCTTCCATTGTTTAGTGACATTTTTTTTCTTCAAAATATTCGAATATGTTAGCACGTATATCCAATGCAGTATCCAGGCAATGGAGGTAATGAACTCATGTCCTGAATAAAGTGACTTTTTAATTCATTCCGTGAACAAGATTTTGTTGAAACACTGATTAAGCCTCGGGCCACGTCATGAATAACATTACCTTGTTGTGTCCGAGTCTCTGAGACAGGGAACATTTTTAGACAGCTTATGGTGGGTTTTTGGAGAATGTGTGTGAAAGGAGAAAGTTCATAGTCAAAGTGGGCAAAAGCAAGGTAACGAGCTGTACAAGGGGAGAGGGTAGCAGTGAGTTAAAAGCAAGTCTTACAAGAGACAGGTTAGAGGGGTAAAGAGTTTTAGGTATTTAGGGTCACATGTAACAGGTATTGAAGGGATAGGGGTGTGAGGTAAATTATAGAGTAAGGGAAGTAAGTAAATATCTTGGAGGAATGAAGTGGTGTGAAAAATATGTATCTAGGGGTGGACGCAAAAAAGAAATCAATGAATAAACAAATCCAGTACTGGCTCGCCACATAATCAACTACACGCCCACTTTATATATGCCGACAATCAACTTTGGCTTGGGCTTCTCTTATTAAAATCCCAGGCCCCCACGGTAGCTGGCAAATGTTCCTTTAGGCCTTTTACGGATGAAATGTAGTACTACTGTTTGGCTTATGAGCACGATGCTGCCTCTGTGTCATTAGCTACCAAAAGGAGAAAACTACTTCTTGTTTTTTTACAAAACGAATTTCTCTTGTAGAGCGAAGTTCTCCAAGGAGTGACACTAGTTCCAACGCTATGTCACCTATCCTCGCACGGCCACTCCACACCAAACCCAAAACACAACATTAAAGTTTTCACGCATGCAGATAATACAGGGACAACAGTCCAACACTGCAAACTACAAATATAGCATTCCAATGCACTCATTTAAGTCAGTTAGATGGAATTAAGCCTCGTCATCATCTCCAATTTGGGTCATACGCTGGGGGAGTGCGTTGCTTCATTTCCGTGTCCAGGAAGGCCAATCTATTATTTTCTTCATGCTCCATTGTGAACTGAATGTCCTGTTTTATCCCGTTTAACTTATTCATTTTTTTTCTTTTGTTGTTGTTGTTAAGATCGGTTTCCCTCGGAGCAACGACAAGTACGTCATCTACGTATCGCATCCAAGTGGTATCCTAGCCCATTACGTTCACAAAATGATCCCTTTCTAGCAATTCCATGTACAGTGAGGCTAACCTCAGCTCAGTCCGCTCGTGACCTCAGCTCAGTCCGCTCGTGACCTCAGCTAGAGACCTTGTTTTTCTGCACAGACACCAGCTAGCGAATACCTGTGAAATTTATATCTCCGAATAGTGTTAAGTGATTGTGTTGTGTTATTGTTATTGTATACGTATAGCGCTATACAGTTGCAGATATAAGATAAAGTGCAGGGTTCTATTTAATTTCAAAACAGTTTTCTGTTACCGTACTCCAAAGGTAGGATAAATAGTATAAGGTAAGCAGAGTAAGCTTCGCGTATTTAGTTTATTAGAGACCGCTTTGATTTTTGTTGTTGTTGTTGATTTGTATTTTCTCTTTGCCGTTTTTATTGCTAAAGGGGGAGCGAAATGGCTTGTGAAGGTTGCGTGAACCTAGAGGTCCGTCTCAGGATGTGTGAGGAGGAAATTCGGCTTCTCTGGAGTGCGCTCCGTGAGAAGAGTGAACCCTCCCCACAACCCAAAGAGCGTTCCACTTCTTCACCTACTGTCACTGCCATGAGCGAGTGGCGCCCCGTGGGGTCCCGTTTGTCGAGCCCGCGTTCGGTAGACGTGTGCCCTGTGGAGCAACCGCTGGCTCTAGCCAATCGTTTTGCTCTACTGGAGGATGAAGTGGCTGAAAATCAGGAGTTCTTGGTGGTGGGGGACTCCATGGTTCGAGGCTATGACGACATCCTGCAGCGAAAGACTAAGCGACGTTGCAAGCTTGTATGTCAACCGGGCCGTGGGATCGTTGATTGTACCCGGTCCATCAGGGAGCAAGGACGGAAGAACACGGTTACGATTGTTCATACGGGAAGTAACGATGTAGGAGCTTGTTCGGAATTACAAGGTCCTCCTTCAGGAGATGAAGGAACGTGGGAGCCGTCACGTAGTCTGTGGGATCCTCCCGAGGATCTACGCAGGCTCGTGTTGGAACAGTAGAGCCATAGGGATCAATGATAGGATATCGCAGTTGTGCACACAATTGGGATACCACTTTCTTGATCCTTGGTATCTCTTTTCTAGGCGCCATGACCTTTACGCTTCTGATGGGATCCACCTTACCCGCAGAGGCAAAGATGTTCTTACAAACCTCATTGTGGGAGTTTGTAATGAACTAGCTCCTTTTTTAGGGTAGAAGGCCAAAGGGAAGGGGAAATATAATGTACTTGGGAAAACAGTGTAGAGTATAGCATTAATGTAGAACAATGTGCCAGTATAGGACAAAATATAATTTTAGGATATAATGTTGCTAGAGGACGAAATGTCACATTAGGATATAATGTCATAGGACAAAATGTCGCAATGGGATGTAATGACAGTGGAGGACAAAAGATCACGATGGGAAGTAATGATAGTGGAGAACAAAATATCACGATAGGATGTAATGATAATGGAGGAGAAAATATTACGGTAGGATATAATATCAGTGAAGGCCAAAATGTAATTTTAGGAAAGGATACCGGACAGAATGTCAATGAAGGCCAAAATATCATGATAGGATGTAATGACACATTAGGATGTAATGTCATAGGACAAAATGTCACAATGGGATGTAATGACAGTGGAGGACAAAAGATCACGATGGGAAATAATGATAGTGGAAAACAAAACATCACGACAGGATGTAATGATAATGGAGGAGAGAATATCACGGTAGGATATAATGTCAGTGAAGGACAAAATATAATTTTAGGAAGAGATACCGGACAGAATGTCAATGAAGGCCAAAATATCAAGATAGGATGTAATGACAGTGGAAGACAAAAGATCACGATGGGATGTAATTATAGTGGAGGAAAAAATATCACGGTAGGATATAATGTCACTGGAGGACAAAATATAATTTTAGAAAGGGATGCCGGACATAATGTCACTGAACGACGGGAGGCCGGCGTGAATCACGGTGACGTAGGGGGACAAAATGTACAAAATAGATCGGATGACCGTAATCGACCAGATGTCCGTGATGGGGGAAATGTTAATTTTGATAGGAGAAATGTTAATGAGGCATTGAATGTCAATGAAGGACCAAATAATAATGATATAGAGCAAGGCATAAATAAAAAACAAAATTATAATATAAGACATGATATTGAAACTCAAAATGTGTCAAAAAGAAATAATCACGAGTTTCTTAAAACTATGTACAGCTGCACAGAAAACTATCGTTAGTAAATCACGCTAATCATTTTGACACAAAACAACGAAACTATTTGAGACAAGTTGTTCACGCTGGGAAACTGTTGGTACCCGTGATGTTCCGACAATATTTTGGCTATGTTAGGCAAATCATAAATTAAGAGGCTTTTCATTCGGAAGTATTATGTAATATAATAAAACACTTTGTCATTGATTAATTGCCTTTCTTTTACATATTTTTGATGTTTGGCCAATAGTGAGAACCCCGCATTAGGCATTGCCAGACGATTGATATGACAGGTGCTATTCACACGCATTGATATCATATTACCTAAAGGTTAATAGCATATCTCACTAAGATTAAAATAAGGTAAATAAAATATTGGTAATATATTAAGGATTAATATTTTATATTCCCACCACCCGCTGCCAAAACACTGTTCAAGCGTCGAGGCATCGACGCCACTAATTCGCAAGTTAAGACAAGGCCTTCCTCACTTCGCAGGTGTTCCCATGCTTGCAAGGCATTGTCGACAACTGCGATGCGGTTGCGAGCGTGGTCTTGCCGCATGTATTTCGTCATGGCCGCCCATAGGTTCTCAATTGGGTTGAGGTCCGGAGATCTGGGTGAATGTGGCAACACTGTTATGTCGGGGTGTCTGCGAAACCAATCCTGAACAACTCGGCTGGTATGGATAGGGCTGTTGTCCTGAATAAGGTAGAAGGGCATTCCATCAGGAAATACCATAGCCCTAACTGTCGGCAGGAAAACCTCTTCAAGGATGCCCACATATTCCCTGCCAGTAAATCTGCCAGGACCGACATCCGTCAACTCCCCGACACCGCTGGCATGCATCCACCCAAACAACCCTGCGGTGATTCGGCCGCTCCTCCTGCTCGAGATTACATTCTC
Source organism: Oratosquilla oratoria (assembly GCF_046742065.1). Lineage (NCBI taxonomy): Eukaryota > Metazoa > Arthropoda > Malacostraca > Stomatopoda > Squillidae > Oratosquilla > Oratosquilla oratoria. Next base: position 41,314,864 of record NC_134781.1, on the reverse strand, counting down.
CGACTCAAATCTGTAAAATAATAACACTGCATTAGATACAAAGTCACACATAAGGAAAATTAGTATAGCATTTATTTATTTGGAAGCAACCACTTTCCTTCCAAATATAAAGCTAAGGGAAATTGAAAATAGGAGATGAGGGGGTTGTGTAGTTACCGTACCTGGTGTTTTTTGGACGCCACACATATCTTGCAGTGTTTGTCCCTTCTGAAGAAAACGTTTTCTCGTCGCAGAAGATAACGTTATCCCAGAAGGCGAGTGGCTTGTCTGCATATTGCAAGGCATATTCCATTCGTTTCTCCATGTTAATTGGCGTCAACTCGGGCTTCTTTGCAGGTGTGCGAGCATGCAAGCCCCTTTCTCGGTGCCTCGCACGGATTGTTTCCAAAGAGCACGACAGCCTTAAATTACCATGGATGTCATGTGCCTTGCAAAACGGGTCATCATTAGTCATACTTGCAATTGCCTGGTTAAAAAAAAGAAAGGACAAAATAACATATCGCTTTTCCTACCACTTCTTACTACACGTGGCAACATCGAGCTCCTATAGATTTGGCAACAAGTTTAGAGTTGCCACTTTGTGCTAGGAAGCAAATAATTTGAACTACTTGCGATCTCCAGATATATTCAAGATTACACATGTTTATGTATAGTAAATCATTATCAACAAAGGAACAGCCTGACCACACTATGCTTACCTGGTCTTCTTCCTCAGTTGTGCATCTGGGACGGCCAGCCCGAGGACGGTTGTCTGTGGCACCTGTAAGGTGATACTTCTGTATCCACCTCGCTACCATGGGCAGGGAAACTCCCATTTTTTTTTTAGAAATCTTCACATATGGTAAACCTTCAATATGAAGGGATACTATGCTACCTCGCGTTTCCTTTGAAGTCTCCATCGGAAATAAGATTATCATGTCATAGTGAATCCATATGAAATCCGGAACTATTATTAGATTCATATTCATTCAGAAGGAATTCGAACAATTCGAACCCTAGAAATACCAACCCTTCGGTATCATAAGCTTATGTTCATTAGCGAATGTTTCGACACCCCTACTAACGATAGTTTTCTGTGTAGCTGTACTTATGCTCGTAGTATTAGGGACAAATTTCAAGAAATACAGGCGTATGTCAAAAGCGAAAATCTCGATATGATAGGAATAACTGAGACATGGTTAAATGGTACAGAGTTCGAAGCTGAATTTAATATTGCGGGATTTAAACACTTTCATCAGGATAGAAACCACAAGAAAGGTGGGGGTGTTCTATTGTACGTTAAAAACAATGTTCATGCTTGTGTTTTAGAGAAAGTGAAACAGGATGCATATGACAGTTTGTGGGTTGAGTTAACCCAAACAAATGGACAAAAAATGAATATAGGTGTAATATATAGGCCAAAGACATTATCATTAGCAGACGACAAACTGTTATTTCAAGAACTGTCTAGTTTCTGCAACCGGGATTTATTGATAATGGGTGATTTCAATTTTACTGACATTGATTGGATGACCCTTGAACATGGCCATATAGGTAGTCGCTTGATTGATTTTCTTGGTGACAATTACTTAATTCAGCATGTAAAAGAGCCCACAAGATATGGAAACTTACTCGATTTATTGATCACTAGCCGCGAAAGCATGGTAACTGATGTAGAAGTCGGTGAATCTGTTGCAAATAGCGATCACAACTTAGTCAGATTCAAACTCCTAAACAATTATAGAATAGATACTTGTGCTTCTAAAATACCCGATTTCAGTAAAGCTCAGTTCATAGGACTACGTCAGGAGCTTCAGCTTACAGATTGGGAGGCAAAATTAAACGAAAGGCCTGTAGATCAGATGTGGGAAATATTTCAAAATACGCTCACTAAGATGATTCAAACTTACATTCCTTTTAAGGACAGACGTCCCCCAAATCAGGCTCGCCCAAAGTGGCTCGACAAAGAAACTGAAAAAAGTATTGCTAAAAAGAGACAGGCTTATAAGAAATATAAGTGCTCGGGTGCATCAAAAGACTATGAAAGTTATGTATCAATACAGAGAGATTTAAAAAAGACAATAAGAAAAAGAAAACGACAATACGAAATGAACATCGCTGATAAATCTAAAGAGAATCCCAAAGAATTCTATAGTTACATTAGAGATAAAAAGGTTGTTAGGAATCACATTGGTCCACTATTATCTGCTGACGGTCAACTCGAATATTCAAATGAAGGAATGTGTAATATCTTAAACAATTATTTTAGCTCGGTATTCGTAAACGAAACACCTCAAAGTGAATTCCAAACTGAAACCTGTGAAAAGTCTGGGGTAAACTTACTCACTACGGTAAATATAACAAAAGAAAAAATTAAAAGGTGTATAGACAAACTCAAAGTTAATAAAACACCAGGGCCTGACGGTTGGCATCCAAGAATCTTAAAGGAAATGAAAAATGAGATTGTTGTTCCATTAGAAATTATTTTCAAGAAATCCATCATATCCGGAGATGTCCCAAGAGAATGGAAGCTAGCTAACGTTACTCCCATATTCAAAAAAGGTGACAAAAAGAAACCAAATAACTATAGGCCTATAAGTTTGACTTCAATCGTAGGAAAAATAATGGAAACTATCATCAGAGATGCTATCGAATATCATTTAGAAGGTAACCGTTTGATAAATGATAGCCAGCATGGTTTCAGACGGAAACGTTCTTGCGTGACTAACTTACTCGAATTCTACAACACAGTTATCTCGAATTATGACAAAAGAAACAATATAGATTTAATATATCTAGACTTTGCAAAAGCTTTTGATACCGTCCCACACGAAAGACTACTTACTAAATTAGCTTTGCATGGAATAAGTGGTAGCCTATTAGGTTGGACTAGTAATTGGTTGAAAGGTCGAAACCAGAGAGTTGTTTTAAATGGAAAAACTTCTGGATGGAAAAGTGTTGCAAGTGGAGTTCCTCATGGTTCCGTTCTTGGGCCACTTCTATTCATAGTATATATAAATGATATAGACCATGGACTAAAATCTACTGTTTCCAAATTTGCTGATGATACAAAACTGTGCGGAGTGGCAAATGATCACTCAAACCAATTAGATATTCAAGAAGATTTAGATCAATTACAGCAATGGTCTGAAAAGTGGCTAATGAAATTTAACACAAGTAAATGCAAGGTAATGCACATAGGTAAAAATAACAGTAAGTACGATAACAAGTTATTTGGAAATTCCTTAACAAAAGTGGATAGTGAAAAAGATCTCGGCGTAATTATCAGTAACGACCTCAAATCATCCAAGCAGTGTATTTCAGCCTCTGAGAAAGCAAATAAGATTCTAGGACTGATTGCGCGATCTTTTGATTTCAAAAGTCCATCACTCATTAACAAGCTATATAAATCGTTAGTTCGTCCACATTTGGAATATGCTGTTTCCGTATGGTCACCGAATCTCATTAAAGACATTGACAGATTGGAAAGAGTACAACGGCGAGCCACAAAACTGATTCCAAATATCAAAAATAAATCATACGAAAATCGATTAAAACATATGAATCTGTTTTCCCTAAAAAAGCGTAGACTCAGAGGTGACTTGATACAGGTCTTTAAAATTCTAAAGGGAATTGACAACATCAAAAGTGACCAAATTTTTACATTGAATGAGAATCAGACAAGAAACAATGGTCTTAAACTGTCCGGAAATAGATTCAATTTGGAAGTAGGTAGAAAC
>NC_134781.1:41271145-41303645 GCF_046742065.1 Oratosquilla oratoria | reverse complement strand
ATATTATTGGGCAAGGGGAAAAAGACACACCCTTAAGGTGTGGCACTTGTTTGAAAAGTAAAAGACTATTGGATGGAAAAAAGTGACGTCAGAACGAAGGTGGCTTGACGCGACGTTGAGAATTCCTCTAGGGATTTCTCGGGTGTACTGATTTAGACCAACACGTTCACTGGAAATTACACCCTCATTTCATTCACCCTCAATCGGAACTTAGGCAGGGGGCCTACTTACTAAGAAGAACCTGGACGTGAGTGAAACTTACGAATGAACAAGAAAACTCTAGAAAATTACTGAAGAGGGGCAAAGACAGCAAAGAGGGGGGAACATATGGTTTCTTTTGTCATGTTGTCAAAATCAGTGTTAGAGTATCCATTGTTTATAAGCATTTGTCTTATCTACTTGAGTTCATTATGCAGAGCTTTCCATTATGAGAACACTAGTAAAGCCCTTTTTTATATAAGCTCTGATGACACCTTTTTTGTAATTATCTATGCATTCCCCATTTCCGTTTATGCAATTGTTTAAGTTAGTAGGCTTCCGGTAAACACTCATGGTAAATTTATTGGATTTGGAGTCCACTAATATGTCTAGGAAGGGAAGAGTTCCGTTGTTGTTCATTTTCACAATGAATGAGAGTCCAAAAATCTCTTGGAGACGGTATCTTAATAGTTCAAATTCTTCATTTGATTTAGTACTAAGAAATATATAACTGATGTAGCTACAATATATATGTGGTGTTGTATCACTATTTTGAAAAACCCTGTGTTCTACTTCAGCCATATATGCTTGAGCAAACAGGACTCCTAATAGAAGCCTTGGCAAGCATCGACAACGCTATGCTAGGTCGCATTTGGCAAGAAATAGGTTATCGTATGGATATGTGCCGTGTAACCTAAGGCACACACATTGAACACCTTTAGAAATAACAAAAGTTAATTTCTTGCAATTTTGTATCTATATTTCTTGTATATATATATATGTATATATATATATATATTTATACGTATATATATATATATATATAAATATATATAAATATATATATATATATATATATATATATATATATATATATATCAATGACTACTATTACACTGGACGTGCGCACCTAGATTCCTGGCTCCACTAGCGGAGGCCATTGCTTTCTTTGTAACCTAACATTTTACATTGGACAAATATATCAAAACTAGAAACCTAACATTGTATATAGGACAAATATATCAACTATTGACTTATTCAATTCAGTATAACTTAATATAAACTTTTATAGTGAAATAAGAAACTATTTTTAAGGCACTGTTATGCTTTGAAATGCCATTTTTAGCCGGACTTAACAGGTATTATTGTATGAGGTTAGTGGACACCAGGGTTGGCGATTTTTTTTTATCGTTTTAAAAAATATAAAAAATATATTTTTTTATTTAAATCAGATTTATTTGATTTAAATTGATTTTTTTTTATAGATTTTAAATATTGTGGGATTGGATTGCTCTCTGATATGCGATCTGATTGCTAAAGGACATTTTTAGCATATCAATATAAGGAGCAGTGTTATATAGACTTGCCACAAGTATACAAGGAATGGTATAAGCCTACATGTAGTATATATATATCACTGTGCAGCCCACAACAAGTTTCAATAAGATTCTTGTTGAAACTTGTTCTAGGTAAGCAGCTTCTCACTGAGTCAGTTGCTGCTTTGGAGTCAACCAGGAAGGATGTTTTTTGGACCTGGCAGAGTGGTTCCTTCAGGCAGAAAAAATGATCCTGTCTGGAATTATTTTGAAAAACTACCAACAACTTCTGGCAAAGGGTACCGAGCTAAATGCAAAGACTGCAGCCAGGAACTACAGGGCATTGTCAAGATTGAGTGGGTAAACTTACTCACTACGGTAAATATAACAAAAGAAACAATTAAAAGGTGTATAGACAAACTCAAAGTTAATAAAACACCAGGGCCTGACGGTTGGCATCCAAGAATCTTAAAGGAAATGAAAAATGAGATTGTTGTTCCATTAGAAATTATTTTCAGTAAATCCATCATATCCGGAGATGTCCCAAGAGAATGGAAGCTAGCTAACGTTACTCCCATATTCAAAAAAGGTGACAAAAAGAAACCAAATAACTATAGGCCTATTAGTTTGACTTCGATCGTAGGAAAAATAATGGAAACTATCATCAGAGATGCTATCGAATATCATTTAGAAAGTAACCGTTTGATAAATGATAGCCAACATGGTTTCAGACGGAAACGTTCTTGCGTGACTAACTTACTCGAATTCTACAACACAGTTGTCTCGAATTATGACAAAAGAAACAATATAGATTTAATATATCTAGACTTTGCAAAAGCTTTTGATACTGTCCCACACGAAAGACTACTTACTAAATTAGCTTTGCATGGAATAAGTGGTAGCCTATTAGGTTGGACTAGTAATTGGCTGAAAGGTCGAAAACAGAGAGTTGTTTTAAATGGAAAAACTTCTGGATGGAAAAGTGTTGCAAGTGGAGTTCCTCAGGGTTCCGTTCTTGGGCCACTTCTATTCATAGTATATATAAATGATATAGACCATGGACTAAAATCTACTGTTTCCAAATTTGCTGATGATACAAAACTGTGCGGAGTGGCAAATGATCACTCAAACCAATTAGATATTCAAGAAGATTTAGATCAATTACAGCAATGGTCTGAAAAGTGGCTAATGAAATTTAACACAAGTAAATGCAAGGTAATGCACATAGGTAAAAATAACAGCAAGTACGATTACAAGTTATTTGGAAATTCGTTAACAAAAGTGGATAGTGAAAAAGATCTCGGCGTAATTATCAGTAACGACCTCAAATCATCCAAGCAGTGTATTTCAGCCTCTGAGAAAGCAAATAAGATTCTGGGATTGATTGCGCGATCTTTTGATTTCAAAAGTCCATCACTCATTAACAAGCTATATAAATCGTTAGTTCGTCCACATTTGGAATATGCTGTTTCCGTATGGTCACCGAATCTCATTAAAGACATAGACAGACTGGAAAAAGTACAACGGCGAGCCACAAAACTGATTCCAAATATCAAAAATAAATCATACGAAAATCGACTTAAGCACATGAATCTGTTTTCCCTAAAAAAGCGTAGACTCAGAGGTGACTTGATACAGGTCTTTAAGATTTTAAAGGGAATTGACAACATCAAAAGTGACCAAATTTTCACATTGAATGAGAATCAGACAAGAAACAATGGTCTCAAACTGTCCGGAAATAGATTCAATTTGGAAGTAGGTAGAAACAACTTTGCCAACCGTGTAGTTAATGAATGGAATAAACTTCCTGCACAGGTAGTGCAATGTAGTTCAGTTCGAAGCTTTAAGAATCATTTAGATAAATACCTAAGTAAGATGCTGTAATTATTATAATTTATTTTATATTATTTGTTTTTGTTTTGTTATAATTTGTCTGTCTGATTTTCATTTATTATTAGTTATATGTCAATTTATTATCATTTACTATTTACCTGTTTGTTTGTTATTCAACTATACCAATGCATTTATTTATGTATTTTAATTGTTATTTACATTGTTATAGTTTTAATTTATTATTAATATGATTTTTTTTTTTTTTTTTTTTTTTTTTTTGCATCCGACCTAGATATGGATCAAAAGGTCTCCTGTCGGCATGCTTTGCCTTTGTAATCCTTTGTAAGAGATAAATGCCAAGGTCAGCCACAGCATGCAGAATAAATTGATGACCCAGGTAAATAATTTTACTTATATTGTGTGTATTTCTCCCTTTTCATACGCAACTATATAAATTTGGTGAACAACGGAGAGCATGTGCAATAAAAATGTGAAGGCCTAAAGAGATGATACTTCAACTTTATTACTTCTAAAGTTGGGTAATAACTATATCACTATAATATACTGTATCCACTCAACTATGGGGCCTAGATGGTTGTTATTCATTTCATTCAACATTGTGTAACATATTTCATAGGTTCCATTGGAATTCAGCCCACATGGGATTCAGCCCAAAGGGATTTAGCCTAACCTAACCCAACTAACCCATTATCTTTAGTGAATTTAAAAGTGGACTGAATCCTGTGTGGGCTGAATTCTAAGCCCACTTATTTCATATCCTGTTAATTATTTCCAAATAATTTAGTGGCTTGTGTGAATATGATCATTATCTAAAAAAATAACTACTGTACTCAAAAGTAGTCTAAATCACACTGTATTCATTCATTTATTTATTCATTTATATATTATGCAATATGCTAAAATTTTCTGTTTCCATTTCAGGATCTGTATCAACAGCTTCAATCCCTTCATCATCAGCTCCACTTGAATTATCTGCAAACCTTACTCCACCATTAAAAATGTCACTATCAGACTCCTCCACAGGCGCCACTTCTGCTAAATCATTTTCATCTAAAAGAAAGTCATCAATATCTCTGGACAGATTTATCATAAAAATCTCACACTCTCAAAAGGAAAATTTCGACAAAGAAGTTGCAAGAATTATATTTGCTACAAATTCACCATTTCGTCTTGTTCAGCATCCTCAGTTTCTCAAGATGGTTCAGAACCTAAGGCCAGGTTATATTCCTCCATCCAGAAAAGATATTGCTGATAAGTACTTGGATCTTATGTATGAAAAGGAATATAAAAAGTGTGCAGATGACCTGAATATTGAAACTGTATGTCTTTCAATCGATGGGTGGTCTAACATCCATAATGAACCCATAATACGTGTCACTCTAACAACATGCACTGGTCAGATTTATTTAGTTGACACAATAGACACATCAGGGAAACCTCACACTGCTGAATATCTTCTACAACTTGTACAAAGTTCAATCAAGAAGGCTGAACAAGATTTTGGTTGTCACATTGGAAGGGTTGTGACAGACAATGCAGCAAATGTCACCAAGATGAGAAAAGTCTTGGAGGAATCGAATGAACCTGAGCATACCGTCCTCACATACGAATGTGCAGCATACCTACTAAATCTACTGGCTCATGACCTTGAGATTGATCATGTAAAACAACACGTGGTCCATGTAGTTAAATATTTTAGAAATAATCATTATGCTACTTCAAAGTATCGGCAGGAAGGTAGTCAGTGTCTAGTCATGCCCCAGGACACAAGGTGGAACACTATGTCAGACTGTCTCAAGGCCTATATAAATAACTGGCCAATTCTAATGAAGATCTGTGAAGTCAACAGGGAAGCTATTGATACTGAAGTAAGAAACAAAGTATCAAATTTAGGCCTAAAACGTCCGGCTGAGAAATTACTGGATCGATTGCAGCCAATAGCAAAGGCCCTAGATGAGGTACAGAGTGACAAGTGCACTATTGCTCAAGCGGTAGATGTTTGGAAGAAATTACTTGGCCACTTCACAAACAACAAACAAGCTGAAAAACTGGTGAAAAAAGGTATGAACAGTTCATCACCAAAGCTCACATACTTGCCAACATGCTTCATCCAGCACTTTAAGGAAAAATGCTCAGTGCAGAAGAGGTGAATATTACTATGGAGTATGCCAATGAGAAATATACAACACTTGTTCCTGTCATTATGAAGTTTCAGGAAAAATCACCTCCTTTCCAGGCGTTCAAGTTTACTGAGTATGTGACCAAGACCCTGACAGCTATAGAGTGGTGGGATTCACATACAGCCATGTTAGACAGTAATATTATGTTATCAGTGCGTCAACTCCTAACTGCAGTAGCCTCATCATCAGGAGTTGAAAGAGTTTTCTCCTCCTATGGACTTGCACACACAAAATTAAGGAACCGCCTCGGTAATGAGAAGGCAGCCAAATTGGTCTTCCTTTTCAAGACAATGAACTCAAATGTAAATAATGATTAATGTAAATAACTGTCCACTAACCTCATACAATAATACATGTTAAATCCGGCCAAAATTGGCATTTCAAAGCATAGAGTGCCTTAAAGATAGTTTCTTATTTCACTATAAAAGTTTATATTAACTTATACTGCATTGAATAAGTGAATAGTTGATATATTTGTCCTATATACAATATTAGGTTTCTAGTTTTGATATATTTGTCCAATACAAAATGTTAGGTTACAAAGAAAGCAATGGCCTCCGCTAGCGGAGCCAGGAATCTGGGTGCGCACGTCCTGTGTAATAGTAGTCCTTGATATATATATATATATATATATATATATATATATATATATATATGTATGTATATTATATATATACATATATATATGTATATATATATATATATGTATATATATATATATATATATATGTATATATATATATATATATATGTCTAAATAAAAATATTCCTCTAAAAAACGCTGTGGAAGTCGGGGACAGGTGGTATTACGGTGACACTTTGTCCTAAAAATATATTGAAAAAGCGCTTGGGTAAGTCGGGGTCAGGTGGTATTCTTCTTCTTCTTCTTCTTCTTCTTCTTCTTCTTCTTCTTCTTCTTCTTCTCCTTCTTCTTCTTCTCCTTCTTCTTCTTCTTCTTCTTCTTCTTCTTCTTCTTCTTCTTCTTCTTCTTCTTCTTCTTCTTCTTCTTCTTCTTCTTCTTCTTCTTCTTCTTCTTCTTCTTCTTCTTCTTCTTCTTCTTCTTCTTCTTCTTCTTCTTCCTCGCGTTCTTCTTCGCGTTTTTCTTCGCGTTATTCTTCGCGTTCTTCTTTGCATTCTTCTTCGCGTTCTTCTTCTTCTTCTTCTTCTTCTTCTTCTTCTTCTTCTTCTTCTTCTTCTTCTTCTTCTTCTTCTTCTTCTTCTTCTTCTTCTTCTTCTTCTTCTTCGCATTCTACTTCGCGTTCTTCTTCGCGTTCTTCTTCCTCGCGTTCTTCTTCCTCGCGTTCTTCTTCGCGTTCTTCTTCGCGTTCTTCTTCGCATTCTACTTCGTGTTTTTCTTCGCGTTCTTCTTCGCGTTCTTCTTCTCGTTCTTCTTCCTCACGTTCTTCTTCGCGTTCTTCTTCGTGCTGGGGATCCCGTGTTGGGATTCCGCCCCGAGGCCGAGGCCGAAGGGGAAAACGAGGGATTAGAGCGCGGAAAGCTGCGACCGTAGGCCGCTGTTTGCGCAGCCAAGTCCCCAGCGAAGCCCGCGGCTTGTATATATATATATATATACAAATGTATGTGTGTGTGTGTGTGTGTGTGTGTGTGTGTGTGCGTGTGTGCGTGCGTGTGTGTGCACGTGCGTGCGTGTGTGCGTGTGCGCGCGCGTGTGTGTGTGTGTGTGTGTGTTTACCTAGTTTTATTTACTTAGTTGTATTTTGCGGGAAGGGGAGCTACACTCGTGGTGTCCCGCCTTTGTATCTCGCAGTGTCTAGTTTGCTTTTAAACTCATGAATGGTTTTTGTGTACATTATTTCCTTGTCCAGTTTGTTCCAAGTGTCTACCACTCTATGTAGAAAACTGTTTTTCTTCAGATCTCTTTTTTTTTTTTCATTCCATGTCCTCTTGTGCTTCTCCTGTCCCAGTTTAACAAATCCTCTCTATCAAATATTTCTGTGCCTTTCATGATTCTGTAGATGGTCAGTAGGTCACCTCTCTCTCTTCTTTGCTCCAGAGTCGGTAAATCTAGTTTAGCCAGTCTCTCCTCATATGACAAGTTTGCGAGTGCAGGTGCCATTTTAGTTGCTGCTCTCTGAATGCTTTCTATTTTCTTTATATTCTTTTTGGTACTGGGTGACCACAATGTCGCCTTATATTCTAGTCTAGGCCTTATCAGTGTGACCAATATTTTTTTTAGTAATTTCTTCGTCGAAATATGTAAATGCCACTTTTATTGATCTTAGCAAGTTGTAGGATTCTCCAACAATTTTGTTTATCTGTTTGTCATAGGACAAGTCGTTTGAGATAATTGCACCCAAATCTTTTTGGATCTCTCCTTCTTTACCTCCTTGGTTCCAATTTTATATTGTCCTGATATTCTGTCTTTGGTTTTTCCAAACTCCATTATACTATACTTCTTGATATTGAAGTCCACCTCCCATTTCTGACTCCAGTTCCATACTTTATTCAGGTCTTCCTGCAGTGATTCGGAATCGTCTTCAGTTTTTACTTTCATTAACAGTTTGGCGTCGTCAGTAAAGAAACTCATGTAACATTTCACATCATCATCCATGTCATTCACATAAATAGCAAACATTATTGGAGCTAGTACAGATCCTTGCGGTACTCCACTGATCACCTCTTTCCAATCTGAATATTTTTCTCTGAGCACTACTGTCATCTCTCTACCAACCAGGAAGTCCTCCATCCATTTTAGTAGGTTTCCTTGTATCCCTCCTATATGTTCGAGTTTTTTTTTTTTATAATTTTTTGTGTGGTACTTTGTCAAAAGCTTTTTGTAAGTCCAGGAAGGCATAGTCAGCCCATCCATTCCTCTCTTGCACCATGTCTATTAATCTTGAGTAGAAACATATTAAGTTTGTGGTAAATGATCTTCCATGTCTGAACCCAAATTGTCTTGGGTTTATTATTTTGTTGTCTTCCAGGTGTTTTACCCATCTATTCTTGATGATTTTCTCACAAATTTTTGCTATAGTGCTTGTTAGTGAGACTGGCCTAGAGTTAGTTGGTTCTTCCCTGTTTCCTCCTTTATATATTGGTACAATGTTGGCATTTTTCCGGTCTTTTGGTATTTTTTCTTCTTTAAGTGAGCAATTTATTATGTTATGTATTTTGTCCGTTAGTTCTTCTTTGCATTCTTTTAGAATCCAATTTGCAATTCCATCAGGCCATGTGATTTCCTGACGTCAAAGTTTGAAAGGTGTTCTAATATTTCTTTTTGTGCTATTGTTATGTCGCTCATGAGGGGAGATCGCCTTTCATTACCTTCGTTCTAATATTGTGTTTTCTCTCTAGTGAAGACAGAATTAAAGTGATTATTTATGATTTCGGCCATTTCTAAATCTTCTGTGTATTCTATATTTCCTTGGCGTAGTTTCACCATTTCTTGCTTGGTTTTAAGTTTACCATTCACGTATCGATAGAATAGTTTGTGTTGCTTTTTGCATTTATCTATAATATCCTTTTCATGGTTCCTTTTTTCCTCTCTTCTCACTTCAACATACTCATTTCTATAGTTTATATAGACTTGCCATTTTCCAGGCTCTTTATCTTTTCCAAGCTTTGTCCCTTCTGTCTTTTGCCTCACTGCATCTTTTGTTGAATCAGCACTTAATGTACACTCTCTCTTGCTTCTGTCTTGGTACGTGCTTATTTACCCCTTCACTGTAATTATCCATCAAGATATTCCATCTCTCTTCCATTTTTGTCTCTTCCATGTAAAAATTTTCCCAGTTTGCATTCTGGAAGAATTTCTTTAGTTTTGCAAAGTCCGTTTTGTTGTACATCAATCTTCCTTTCTTATGATTTTTTTCTCTCCATGTATATTTCTTCCTTTAGTTCAGTTTCATTGAGTATATGGTCACTCTTTCCGATTGGTGTCTTGTATTGGATTTTATCCACAATTTCATGTTCTGTTGTAAAGAATAAATCTAGTTTCGACGGCTCTTCGTTGTTTTTTGTATCTGGTGTTTTCACTTACCCACTGAGTCATTGTGTATTCCATGGTCATATATAGTGGTACATTACCCACAAGTCGTCTCCTCCTCGCACTGTCATGTTTTCCCAACAAATTTCTTTGCAATCGAAGTCCCCCATAATTACCAGAGTACCCCCGGCCGTTAGTATCTCGTTTAATGATTGCCTTGTATATTTTAACATTTTCGTATGCTCGTTCTCTTTCCAAGCGTTCGTTTTGGGAGGCACATAAGTCACCACAAACTTTCTACTTTTCATGTTCTTGTCATCGACTTTTATCATGATCAGTTCTACATTACCTTTGCCCTCCGCTATTTTTGTCACATTCAAGTTTTTCTTGGCCAAGAACATGATTCCTCCTCCCTGTTTCTTGTCTCTGTTTTTAATCCATTAATTATATAGTCCATTTCCAACATCGATGGATGGTGTTACGCCCCTTAGTTTAGTCTCCATAATTCCCATTATGTCTGGCTTTTCTTCTAGCAGGTAATCATTAAGTTCATTCAGTCCTGAAATTAATCCGTCGATGTTGGTATAGGCTAATTTTAATTTTCTTCTCTCTCCATTTTTTTTTTCTGTCTTTGGTTCGCTCATTCTGATGTACCATTTCCTCAGTCTCATGTCGATTACTCTCCAATGGAATTCCTTGCTTTCTGTCTCCATTCTTTTCGCGTTTTTTCCTTTGTTTCATCTCTTAGTGTCTTTTCTTTTTCTAATTCCTCAGTACTCATTTCCATTTTTATCTATATCTTATTGTATATTTCACTCCTTGCCAAGTTACCTACTTTTTCAAATATCTTTTCTACTGCCATTTGTGATCTTAGTTTTATCTTTAGGGGTCGATTTCTATCCTTAGAATAGCGACCGATCCTATATGTTTCTTCAAAGTCTTTACCTGCATTTTGCGCTCCCTTATGAACTTCTTTTAGATTTATATTGCCGTCTCTTTTTCTTCTTTTTCTCTCATGAGTCTCGTCAAACCATGTTTTTTTTTTTAGCTCATATACCACAATACATTTTTTCCTATCCACTGTGTCTCTGACCCAATTTGCTTTTTCATCAATTACTTGGATAATTGTGTCTTTTGCATTATCCTTCATTTGTTGTTGGATTATTTTTTTAAAGCAATTTCTTTATTTTCAATGTTTTCCCTCCATTTCTTAATCTTTTGGATACTTTCCTCGCCTAAGTTCTCTTATGGTGGTCGGCGTGATGAAATGTGTGTGTGTGTGTGCGTTTTTTATGTGTGTGTGTGTGTGTGTGTGTGTGTGTGTGTGTGTGTGTGTGTGTGTGTGTGTGTGTGTGTGTGTGTGAAGGCAGCGAGAGGAAAGTGGGCAGAGTATTTCAGGGAGTTGCGAAATGTGAAGGAGGATAGGGAGGGAAAGGTAGTTGCAGTGGGAAGCGCTAAAAAATGACCGTGATGATCGAGGAAAATGGAGGAGAAATAAGGAAGGATGAAGTGAAATCAGTTATTAAGGTGATGAGAGCAGGTAAGGCACCTGGGTTGGATGGATGCCATGCAGAATGTCTGATAAAAGGAGGTACAATGATGGTGGACTGGCTGGTGAGGTTATTTAATATTTGTTGATATTGTATGTAGTTTAGTGACGTTTCTATGGACCCAAACCATCTAATCGACTTGTAGGTTGGAATATATATATATATATATATATATATATATATATATATATATATATATATATATATATATATATATATATATACATATATATATATATATTATATGATATATATGTTATACATTTATATATATATATATATATATATATATATATATATATATAAGAGAAAGAGGAGGCGAATCAAGTAGAGAAGAAAAGGTAAAAGGTGCAGATGGAGAGATGATAATGGAAGAGAAGGCAGTGAGGGGAAGGTGGGTAGAGTATTTTAGGGAACTGCTAAATGTGAAGGAGGATAGGGAGGGAAAGGTAGTTGCAGTGGGAAGCGCTAAGAAAATGAGAGTAATAAATAAGGAAAATGAAGGAGAAATACGGAAGGATGAGGTGAAATCAGCTGTTAAGATGATGAGAGCAGATAAGGCACCTGGGTTGGATGGATGCCATGCAGAATGTCTGAAAAAAGGAGGTACAGTTATGGTGGACTGGCTGGTGAGGTCATTTAATGTTTGTTTAAGAGAGGGTAGAGTGCCGGAGGACTGGAGGAGTGCTTGTATAGTTCCACTTTACAAGGGGAAAGGGGGACAATTGTGAGTGTAGTAGTTTCAGAGGGATCAGCTTGTTGAGTGTAGTTGGGAAGGCTTATGGGAGGGTCTTGATTGAGAGGATTAGGAGAGTAACAGAGGGAGTAATTCGTGAAGAACAGTGTGGGTTTAGGACAGGTAGGGGTTGTGTAGATCAGATTTTTGTGGTAAGACAGATATGTGAGAAATTTTTAGGAAAAGGTAAGGATGTTTTTTGGGTTTTTATGGATCTGGAAAAGGCTTACGACAGGGTAGACAGGAAGGCACTGTGGGAGATACTGCAGATATATGGAATAGGAGCAAAGCTGTTAAGAGCAGTCAAGAGTTTTTACGAGAGTAGTAGAGGTTGTGTTAGGATTAGAAGTGGAGAGAGTGAGTGGTTTGAGGTAAAGATGGGACTTCGTCAGGGATGTGTTATGTCGCCCTGGCTGTTCAATCTATACATGGATGGGGTGGTGCGAGAGGTGAATGCAAGCGTAGTGGGTCTGGAGTTGGAGATGGTTAAAGAAAATTGAGAAAAGTGGGAGATAAGCCAGTTGTTGTTTGGTGACGACACTAAGCTTGTACCAGGATCAGAGGAGGGATTGAGGAAGTTAGTGATAGAGTTTGGGAAGGTGTGTGAAAGAAGAAAACTGAAGATAAATGTGGGTAAAAGTAAAGTGATGAGCTGTGCAAGGGGAGAGAGTGGCAGCAGGCTGGAAGTGAGTATTAAGGGAGAGAGACTGGAGTAAGTGGATAGTTTTAGATACTTGGGTGCGAATGTGGTAGGAAAGGGAGGAGTGGTAGAATGTAGATTGTAGAATGTAGAATGTAGATTGAGAGAAGCAAGTAAATGCCTTGGGGAATTAAAAAATGTAATGAGAAATAGACATTTGGGAATGGATGCTAAGAGGAAATTGTATGAAGGAGTGATTGTGCCGACAGCACTGTACGGGGCAGAAATATGGAGCATAAGAGAGGAAGAGAGAAGGAGTTTGAATGTGTTTGAGATGAGGTGTCTGAGAAGTATGATAGGGGTTACTAGGCTGGATAGAGTGAGAAATGATGAGGTGAGGAAGAGAACAGGGGTGAAAAGGGAGTTGGGAGATAGGATTTATGAAAGAGTATTGGAATGGTTTGGACACATGGAAAGAATGAGTGAAGAAAGGTTAGTAAAAAAGGTGTGGAGGGCAGAGGTGAAAGGAGTGAACATGAGGGGGCGTCCTAGGATGAAATGGATGGATAAGGTAAAAGGGGCATTACGAAAGAGAGGAATATCTATTGAGGAAGGACGGGAGAGGACAAAAGATAGGGGTGAATGGAGAAGGGTTGTGTATGGATGATGCTGTGATGCATGAGGGGGAGTGGGTGGGGGATAAGGGGTGAGGGAGTATGTATGAGAAATAAATTGACGCAGCCCGAAGGGATTTCTCCCCGTCTTCTCCTTTTATGCATGAAGAGACGGAGAGGGGGGTCGCCAAATTAATGAAGCGGCCTTGCTGTGGATGTGCTGTGTGTTGCGACACTGCTTCTGACCCAGGGCAGTGGACAAGGTGCAGGGATGACCCATCACCCAGGAGGTGCCAAGATAAGATGGAGGGAAGAGGGTAGATGGGAGTGGAGTATGTAAGGAATGGAATGGTTGGGAGTGGTTTTTATGCCTTTGTCTTTTGGCTACCTCCCGTGTAAGGGGGGGAAAGCCTTTGTTATATGTATGTATGTACTTGCTCTTAAATCGTGCTTTGAGTAATATTTCAATTATTGGTTTGCATCCAACTAACGCTTGCTGTGCTTTGGGGCTATTGCACATTGGAACTCCTTCTCTATGTACCCCATCTTCACATCCACTATACAAAAGCTTCTATATTGCTTCTATATTGCTCTCTCCTATTCCCGGCCATTTCACCTCCTGCAAGGCTGCTCTATCTACTTTGCAGTTCTTTAATTCATTTACAACGTTTCTTCCTAGTCCTGGTCGATAAAGACTTTGCACATTCCAAGTTGCTATTTGAAGGGGTTGTTTCCAATTGAGTCTTCCATTTCCGTGTCTCCCATTTCCATGATAATTTCCAGGGTCGCTACCATTAGGTCCGTCCGTCCGGTAATGTTCCAGTTTCAGTAACAGAGTTTTTAAGGTGAGGAGGCTGTTAGCCTGCCACACCAGAGTCAGGTTATACCTCCTGACACTCGGTCGTTGGATCTACATTCAGCAGAAGCAGGGGCACAACGAGCAGGTAGTACTCCAACAGTTAGGAGGCAAAGGCTAGGTAGACCCAAGAGTATCTTAGAAGTAATTTTAAGTATACCCCCAACATATCTTATGTTTACGAAAAATAAAATGCAAATATGAGCCATGGACATTTTAACTGTGATGAAGAGGTATTACCGTCCAGGTGAATTTTGGATGAGATAAAGGGATAGTGAAGATATGGTCATCACGTAATCTTTCATGTTTAGTTTATATATATTGACCTTATTTACGTCTGATTCCTATTCATTTTCTTTTTCTTTTCCAGGGAGCTGTGTCAGAACTATGACCTGATCTGACCTGACCTGACTTCGGCTGACCTGACACAAACTAGCCTGGCCATGGGGGACAACGGGTCACCCTCGGGAGATCTGAAGATCCTGGTAGGGAATTGGGGGGACAAACGAGTACAGATCGACCTTAAGTCAGGACGTGAACATCAGAGTGATACGACTGACGAGTGTCTGAACCGCAGCAAATGGACGAGCCACAATGACCGTGAGATCGGTGGTAGAAAACAAATGACAAACAGTTATTTTTCCAATGGTGCGAGATCTGAGGAACAGAATGAAAAACTTTCGGAAAAGGACGGTTTGCATAGCGAAAAGAGAACAGAAGCGGAGGGTGAAAAACAAATTAAAAATGAAGGAAAAGGAGACGATGAAGAAAGGAAAAAACTTTTGAAAACAGGTGAATCCAACAAAGAGAAGAAAACGGAAGCTGAGAGAGGAACTTGGGGAAATGATAGGACACCCAAGTCTTGCAAGTTGACAGAATGCCACAGTGCTGGCACTGGCTACAGGGTGTCACATTATGATGAACAGCTTCTGCAGCAGCCACAGGAGAAGGTGCAGCAACTGGAATGCAATGCAGATTTGCGCACGCCAAGCAGAAACGCTTGTGTTCTTTACTCAGCCTTCTTCCGAGAGGTTAGTGACTTCCTTTGTTTTATGACTTGTTCTCTACTTGTAGGCGTGTGTATGTCTGTGTGGGTAGGTCATGGAGCTGAATGAAATAGCATGACGACGGCCATGACGGTAAACGTGCCTGGTACGGAAAGTGTTAACTGTAATGATTTACAGTGATAAAGCATGGGACTGACAATATACCATTAGATCCATCACGAGAAGGTTGTATATATAAAAAAGAAAGAAAGGAAGAAGAAAAAAAAGAAGAAGAAGAAGAAGGAAAGAGAGAGAGTGAGAGAGAATGTTTGTGTGTATGTGTGTGGGTGTGTGAGTTTTAACCTGTTCGTAGTCGGCATGCCCCTTGGTATAAATGTAAACTTTGCTATTGGCAGGAGTAGAACATAATAAAATGTCACCAGCTCTTAAGAGGAGGAGGAGGAGGAGGAGGCGGAGTAGGCGGAACAGGCGGAGCAGGCGGGAGGAGGACGAGGCGGAGGAGGCGGGAGGAGGAAGAGGAGGAGGAGGAAGAGGAAGAGGAGGAGGAGGGAGAAAGAGGAGGAGAAATCTCCAATTGTCAGCAGTTTATTCATGAAGAAGCTGGGGGAAAAGAAGCTGTTAGCAATACAATAAACTAATGATTGAATAAATAAACAAACAAATGAATAAACAGATAGATATATAAATAAAATATAAACAAATAGATAAATAAATAAATAAATAAACATAAAAAATCACAAAAATGAACGCAAAATAAAGACTAAAGAACCACTTGCCAACCACACGGTTTCCAGAAAGGTTACAGATAATATAAAAGAGGCTTAAGTTCGTGAAATACCTGGTAACGTCTAAATGAGTAGCATTAATCCACCTAGAACGACATCAAATCAAGGTCATGGTACATTGGGTATCTTATCATGTCAGAAATCAGCCTTGGAGATACTGATGCAGCTAAGGCCTCCACTTTACATGAAAGAACTCACCTAAGAATACTATCGAAATTGACATGACCTAAGAGGTCATGAATACAAGATGAGAAGCCTACGTCTGGAGGCGCTGAGTAGCTGCTGCCGAAGTCGTCATCTTTGCCCTACCATGCACTTTAGGGACTATTGGGGCAGACAACAGTCACTACTGGGAATCGGAGAAAAGTGCGGGATTCGAACCCATAAGTAAGAAAATGCGAGACGAGCACGCTTCCGATTGCGCCACCAGCAATAATGAAAAGTGGAGAAACTGAACCTGGAAATGTAGAGATATTGTACACAACGAAATGGGACAATCTGGTGACGTAGTTTTCAATCAGGGAGGAATTCTTCACCCACCCACCCTTCTAGGGGCTAGATTTTACTGTTGGAGGGGGAGTGGGGAGTTATAGAGACCACAGAATTTCGGACGCAAAGTGTTGGAATATCAGTATTCCTACAAATTGTAACTAAAGATTCTGCAAAATTCTACATATTCTATAATCGACGTAATCTACAGAACATCGCATTTTGTAAACGTCACAGATAAGATTAGTCATATAGATTTGTTTCTTTTTTTTTAGTCAGACATTCTTTGTAGAATAAATAAATGAACAAATACATAGACGGATAGATAGATAAACAAATATAAGAATAGATATACAAATAAACAAACAAATAAACTAATAAATAAGTGAACTAGAAAAAGACATACAGTGACATTGTTTCAGAGGCCAAAAAAGTTAAAAAAAATAAAAAAAATAAAAAAAAATAAAGATAGAGTGACAAAATATGAACTCCGTCCCACAGCTAAGACCAAACGAATACAGACGAAAGTACAAAAACAAACATTCAAGATGTCTAGCCTGCTAGCAGACACGAGGAAGCACCAGGTTCTCAAAGAACACTAAGAAACAGAAGTAGTAAGAAGTCGAGGATGAAGCAATGTAACTCTAGGAAATGCAGCTAGAAAAATGGCAACTAACAATCAAAAGAGTAACGGCAGATTTTTGGTTTTATTAAATCTATTACGCCCGTGGGCGGCAAACAATAGTACCTTAATTACAGTATTGTATTAGAGGACATGTCATCTATTACACACATTCTTTAAAGGGAAACATAATGTAATAGTCATTCAAGATTCCCCGAAATGGGGATGGCGAGATAGAGGTACATCTTTTTTATCGTGTTTATGTAAGTGTTACATACAATCATCATGCCTTGCCTCTGGGGAATATTGTCTGTCACCATGGGCCATTGGAGATAATAATGTTCAAGGGTGTTCACGTTAGGACGGTTATACAGCCTTCATGGTGATCATTGTGGCACATCATCCGTCTGGGAGCCTTGCCACACAGGTCGATTCCCAAGCCTGAGCCGAGTACTGACAACATTGTGCCTACGTGCCATGGGCTTGCGTCGTGATACTTGTGGCGGTTGGGTAGGAGGTGGTCGTATGAGGATATTGGTAGTCCGTTCCGCATCTTTTCGGTGTGTCGACATGGCATGAGTGGCTGTGTGTATCTTGTTTTTTACGGTATGATAGAGAGAGCACTGTACGTTCGTTGTCCAAGACGTGGGTATAGGCTGCCTTGGTAAGACGGTCAACCGTTTAATAAATTCATTGCGTCTAAGGACGACAAACAATAATTCATTAGTTATAGTATTATGTGAGGAGACACAAAAGGAGGTATGGTAGGATTTAACGATCAAAATCCCTCAAAACTGGGGTGGGGAATTAGGAGTAGTTATCGTCACTAAGTAAATATTTACATACAGTTATCACGTCTTCTCTCTGTGGAATACTGTCCGTCACAATGGGGCATTGGAGACAGTAATGTTCAAGGGTGTTGGCATTAGGGCGGTTACACAGTCTGCATGATGAGTAATGTGGCACATCTTCCGCCTGGACGACTTGCCATACAGGTCTATATCCAAGTCTGAGTCGAGCACTGACAACATTGTGTCTCCGTACCATGGGTCCGCGTCGGCGATACTTGTGGCGGCTAGGTAGGAAGTGGTCGTGGTGTTGCATTGAGACACTGGTGGCTCGTTCCGCATCCCTTCGGCGTGTTGTTAAGGCGTGAGTGGCTGCGTGTATTCTGTTTTTGAGGCATATGAAAAAGGGTACTTCGCGTTCGTCGTCTAAGACGAAGGCACCGGCTGCTTTGGCAAGACCAAGATCTATATACACCAGGTCTAACCGTTTGAGCCGTTCTGCGCAGCTTCTGACGTCATCTGGCTGCTTCCGTTTTCTCTTTGTGAAACACTGAAGAAAACTGTGAAACGCCAAGGAAGACTAAAATTATTATACTCCCCCCCCCCGTTATCTCTCTCTCTAGCTCATTGCTATTATCAGTGTGTGCGTGTGTGTGTGTGTGTGTGTGTGTGTGTGTGTATGTGTGTGTATGTGTGTATGTGTGTGTGTGTGTATTTATATACTTGTATTTTACGGGAAGGGGAAATATCGTCGTGTGTGCTTATATGTGTACACGTTCACATGTGTGTGTGTGTGTGTGTATGTGTGTGTGTGCGTGAGTGTGTATGTGTGTGTGTGTGTATTTATATACTTGTATTTTACGGGAAGGGGAGATATCGTCGTGTGTGCTTACATGTGTACACGTTCACATGTGTGTGTGCGTGTGTGTGTGTATTTATATACTTGTATTTTACGAGAAGGGGAGATATCGTCGTGTGTACATGTTCACATGTGTGTGTGATTCATCTTGGTTTTTTGGATCACGTGTTGGACTCGTGATCGACAGCTATTTCCCTTTCGGTAGAGAGCTCAGAGCTCGAATGTCCGATCTATGAACTTACACGCACACACATCCCCAACTCCCCGCCCACGAGAGTTGG
The DNA here is from genome assembly GCF_046742065.1 of Oratosquilla oratoria. NCBI lineage: Eukaryota > Metazoa > Arthropoda > Malacostraca > Stomatopoda > Squillidae > Oratosquilla > Oratosquilla oratoria. The sequence goes on along the minus strand of NC_134781.1, from coordinate 41,284,924 downwards.
AGTAACGACTCGAAGCGCAGCGATACTGAAATTATGTCAACCCTGGATAGGTTTCGAACTAGGTACCGCCGATACATCAGAGTTATAAGTCTGAGTCTATACTAATCGCGCCAACAAGTCGTTTCAACTTTGAAGTGTGTGTGTATATATATACTTGTATTTTACGGGAAGGGGAGATATCGTCGTGTGTGCTTATATGTGTACACGTTCACATGTATGTGTGTGTGTGAGTGTGTGTGTATGTGTGTGTGTGTGTGTGTTTATATATACTTGTATTTTACGGGAAGGGGAGATATCGTCGTGTGTGCTTATATGTGTACACGTTCACATGTGCGTGTGTGTGTGTGTGTGTGTATTTGCAGGGAAACGATGAAAATTAACATTTGGCTTCATTACTCTTTGGTTTGAGCCACAACCCTTAATGGCACAATAAGCCATATTGTCAAGATCTATATATACCGGCATATATAGATCTTTATTGTCAGAATATAACTAATTGCGTGGAGCGGTGCGAGCGGAGGCAGCAAGATGTCCATGCAATGAAACAGCTACAACTAACAGCGATGGGACGCGCGAACCCCACTTTGAGCAGCCAGGTGACGTCACGGGTCCGCTGCGCCAACACCCTCGAAATTTGGTCGGAAGTGGTTAGACCTGGTATATATAGACCTTGGGCAAGACGGTCCACCGGGTCGTTGCCAGCAAGGTCGATGTGAGAAGGTACCCACATGAAAGACACGGCCATAGATGCTTCGTGAGCAACGGCGCGTTGGGTCAGTATGGCCTGCACGGCACGATAGTAGTTGGGTCTGGGTGAGGAGAGGGCGTGTAGAGCAGGTTGGGAGTCACAAACGATCACACCATTGAGGCCACAGTCTACAAGATATGTTACTGCTTCGAGGATTCCGTGTAGCTCACAAAACGTGGAACTTGATGTGATAGGTAACCTGCATCCAATCCATCCAGCTTCCACAGGTGGCTGTAAGGTGGGTGAATACATGGCACATAATGCTCTTCCATCAGCCTGTACTGAGCCATCAACGTAGATGACATGCGCTGCAGGGATCTTTGAGGATACACTGTCGATGGTCTCTAGTGCTAGTTGCTTTTGGAGTGCAGGAAGGTCATCTTTGGAGGTTGGTGTGAAGGTGACGTTAGGGAGGGAGATTCGCCACGGGTGTAAGCCGGGTTCAACCGTTTCTTCAGGGACGTGGAGGTCAAGGTTTCTGAGTGTGTTGCACACTGTAGTGACGAGGTTGCGGCCTCCTGGACGAAGTGGGAGGCGGGGTGCATCGTCAGGTTCCAGCGACGCCCTGGTAGTAGCAGTAAAGTTTGGGGACAGATATGGTGATCGAAGGCATTTTACGGAGAGAATTGCCATATTAGCATACATTCTCTCACTTTGCATGTCAATGATGCGAGTCGAAGGAGGGCAACCTAAGATAAATCTCATAATTCTGTTATGGAATATTTCGAGAGGTTCCAAAGCTCTCCTGGGAAGTTGACAAAGGGCAGGTGATAAGAAGTCAACGAGTAATCGAAGAAATGTAGTGTATAGAGTCCTGACCAATGGTAATGAACAGCCGGTGAAATTTGTGGCAAGCCACTTGATAGGGATAAAACGGGCCTTTAGACGATCAAGGAGATCTTTAACAAAAGGATGGATACGTTGTCGAGTGGGTATGGCTGGAGTGATCCGGGCTGGTGCTCCAAGGTATGTATACTGTGTGCAATGAGGGATAGCATTACCTCCCATGTAGAACGTCGGCAGTGCTTGGAGGATACGAGATGAAAATATTCTGCTCTTCTCAGGGGAAATGATGAGACCACAAGCGGTAGTTGACGTGTAGAAGCCATTGTGGACGAGCTGGAGTTCAGCGGGCGAGTTGGAATGGATGCAGATGTCGTGCGCGAAGCAGAGGAGAGTTGTACTGGGAACATTAGGAAGAAGTGAAAGTAATAGGTGCATCAAGACGTTGAGTAGAAAAGGACTTAGTACGCCACCTTGCGGGGTACTGAGTTTGAACTGCTCGTAAGAACTGCACACACCTCGAAAGAGAACACGTGACTTCCTGTTACTCAGATATCCCCGAATCCACCGGAGAAGGTTTCCTTGCACTCCGAAGGTAATCAGCTGGTCAAGAATTATTTCATGGTTGGCTACATCAAAAGCACTTTTCAGGTCGGGAAGGCAACTACGCTGGTGGGAGAGAGGCAGGTATAGAGTTCAGTAAGGCAGTGGTGCGTACTTCGATGTGGGAGGAAACCATACATCTGCGGGGAGAGTTGGCCTTGTAGACGATGCATGAACCGGGCAAGGATGATGCGTTCATGCACCCTGCTGAAGTATGAAGTGAGGGAAATGGGTCTGAATTTATCAGTACCTGGTTTTGATATCGGGACAATTATGCTTGAAGTCCAGGCTGTAGGCACATGTCCTCGAAGGAGGCAGAAGTTGAAGAGACGAAGGAGGGGGTTGCCAGGAACTTCCAGTAGAAGTCGGAGCATTTGGTATGTAATGCCGTCATCCCCGGGGGCAGAAGTTTTTGTATTAGCCATGGCTAGTCGTAATTCATTCTCCGTAATCGGAACGTCGTTTTCTTCATCTGGGCGGAGAAGTGCAGCCATTAGGAGGAGATTACGGGCGTTGCGACGAGTGGAGAGTGCCTCTTGGATATGCGTAGGAAGATTGTTAGTCCACGACTGTGACGACCATAAAGTAATGAGGTCCTGGGCGTAGGCGTCTGGACTGTGATGGAGGGCGCAGGGAGGTTGCTTCTTAACGACCCTTTTTACGAGGCGCCACATGGTCGCGATACTAGTCTGGTGATTTATGGAATCAGTGTATTTCTGCCAAGACTCTGTGTAGGCACAGTTCTGGAGGGCGACCATATTATCCCGTGCTATTTGGTACTGATGTAAAGAGTTAGGTGTGGGTTGCGTCTGAAAAGTATGACCGCTAGTCTGTGTAGCTCTCTCCGCTTGGATAATACGATGGTCCAACGTCCATGAGTGAGGTACAGGGCGGCGCTGTAGGTGAGATTTGGTTATATAGTGGCCGTAGATGTCGTGTGTGGTAGTCACTAAGCACGTGTATAGTGCGTCGGGGGATAGGAAGTCAAATGTGGGAAGGAGACTAGAGATGTACGAAATATACGTAGGGCAATATTTAGGAGGAATGGATATGCGGGTCCGGTGATGAGGAGTTGGAATCCGAGATGGTATGGAGTAGTATAAACTAAGAGCAATATGGTCGGAGAAGAGAGAAGGAATTGACTGACAGGCGACACGGGATGGCACGAGGCCAGACGTGATGATGTGGTCAACTGTGCCTCCACGTGCATGTGTGGCTCCACCAGTTTCCCATCGTGTGAGTCGGTAGCGATGTATGTAGTTGAGTAGAGGCATTCCACTACGGTTGGGAGCAGGAGAGGCATCACCAAGAGCAGGATGTCGAGCGTTGAAATCCCCCATATAAATCATTCCACGATTTGTGGGTACTGGGAGGGCAACGAAATTAATAACACCAGGGGCAGAGTATACGTTCCAAAGTCGAAGTTTACCATTGCCCACAGTGACTTCAATTAACTGAAAGGTCATAGTAGTACCCCTGGAGCATCGAAGGAGCTTGTGTGGGCATGGGTGCATGGACGTGAGGCCATTCTTGACTGGATGTATGTACAAGACATAGCCAGACAGCGTAGGTGCTGTGTCGCATGGCTGAGCACCACCGGGAAAGGCTTTTTGAATGAATATGATCTGGGGGTGATGGCGATGGACGTATGCCTTGAGTGCAGGGAGTTTCGTGTTATGGCGTATTCCGAAAGCATTCCAGGAAAAGACGTGAAGCAAAACGAGATCAGAGAATCTTACTACTATGCGTTTTGCGAGGGCCGGATGGGGTTGGTGTTTGAATGTGGGTGCTGCCAGGCGGAGCATGGGTGGAGGAGTTTAAAGGCGACGAGAATTTCTCAAGATGGGAGGCAACTGTATCAAGTCGCTCTGTAAGGGCTGTGGCAGAGGTGATAACAGCTTTGTGAGATTCGACTAGAGTGGCAAGAGTGGTTGCTGCGGTAGCCTATTGGTTAATTAAGATTTCGATACGGGCATCTATGGCATCGAATTGCTTCGTGAGGGCTGAACAGCGGGATTCGAGAGATGCAACAGCTTGGCGAAGAGCTTGTACTTCAGCAGAGTCCGTGGGGCTAGGCGTCGTGAGGAAGGTGTCTGGAAGTGGTGGTGGTAGTGATGATAGTGGTGGTGCAGGTCTTTGAGAGGTGGCCGTGGGGGTTCGCTTAGTACAGCCATGCCAAACGTTGACCCCTGGTTTATGGCATCGGGGGGGGGGGGGGTACTTCCACCGGGATGTGTCTGGTGGTGGGGCGATGGAGGGTTTCGGGGTAGAGGTAGAGTCATCAGTCGTGGTGGGTGGGGTGAGTGTACGGTGAGGGCAGAAACGAGTGTCATGGCTTTCCGCGCACCAAGCACATTTCGCGGGAGCGGAGCAGTATCTAGAGATATGTTTAAAGTCCCAGCAGTTATAGTATCATGAAATTTCATCTTTCATTTTGTGAAGCTCACAGAGAGGAAAGGTAGGAAAAGGAACTCAAAGGTAGGCGGCGGTGGCTCAAGTAGGCTCCACGTGATGACTAGTCAGTTGATTGGCGTCCCGTTTTGGACGAATCTGCGAGCTGTATGTATGCCTGGGTATTTCTTGGTATGAGAAGGGTCGATACTGACAGAGTAGCGAGTGAGGAGGTATGTAGGGAATTTACGTGGTCTTTCCGTGGAGTCCTGAATGATTAGGCGTAAAGATAATATTTCCCCACTCGTGATACTTTTAATGATGTCTTTTCGTTGTTTTGAAACATAGACGAAACGAGCTGTAATAGCTGACATCTTCACCTCAGCCTGCTCACGATCGAGACGGAAAGATTTGGCAATGTTGGAGAGCCACTAAAGTTTTACGTCGCAGCTTGGGCTGTCAGGGAAGGCTAATTTGACATATTTCTCACTGGGGGCAAAGGCAGGAGCCTGTGACGGTGAAGTATAGGAGAAGGCTAGGGAGGTAGGGGTGGGAGATGGTGTATCATAAGTTCGTGGGAGATGGTGTATCATAAGTTCGTGGCTCTGATGATTTAGCAGCAGGAGGTGGTGGGCTGCTATTATTGGAGATTTTATTTAGAGTACGTTTGGCTGGGGGTAAATGGTTGTGGTGCAAAGTTGCCACATGCAGGAGAATTTCCTTGAGCGTGATGGTTGTAAGACGGAAGCGGAGGCCACATGTCGATTGGGTCTTCGTCATCACTCATGGCAAGATTGGCTTCAACGATGACAATAGCCTGTGGCCCTGAGTAGTCCATGATTATCACACGTTGAGATCACTCACAGAAGTTCAGGATTTATGAGGTAATGTGCGGCTCCGTGATTCGTTCATGACGTCACAAGCCTAGTACTGTGCAGTTTCAATTTTCAACATGCGCACGTCTTGATAATGGTGATATCAATTATATGATGCTGATAACAATGACGATGAAGATGACTTGGACTGTATACAAACGTATGTTAAAGGGTGTTCTGAATTGTAGTGATCACTTTGAAATGTATGGTATATCAAACATCCCCTATGGAGGTCAGTTCAGTCCTAAGTGGAAAGAAGAGGCAGGAAACTGGAGTAAATTTAATCATTGCATCAATCTGGATACGTTGTCTTCACTTCATACATTGAAACCTATGATTACTTTACTGCAGCAATTTTAAATAATGCTTTAGATTCCATCTTTCAAGCTGACACTAAAGCTCAACGACGACGTGATCCGTGACTGTTATCAGAAATTGAATAATAAATGTCTCTGAATACGATAATCTACCAACGCGCACAACCGGTTGAACAAAATACAAGCACTCTAAGAGAACAGACCGAGGCTTCAAGACTATATATGCTGAATGGTAGAAGTTTCCAAAAAACTAGTGTATAGAGACTAGAAACAGGATTCAGAAATGTGAAAGATAAATTGGTACCGAAATTATATCATCCTATATTATGATGAAATGACTCGGATTCTAGACAAACTTTTATCTTGTATTACCAAAACTGAATTATTATTTTCTAGAGAAGAGAGCCTAAATTTATGGTCCAACCTTAGAGATCCACAAAGGTCAACAATTGGACCAACAACGGCAGATTAGCGGGAGTTTATGAATGCCTAGCGATTCTATTCAGCGTTGGAAAATAATCTCCTGGAAGCCAATTAACAGCAAGATATAAGTATGAGGTATATGACGAAATGGGCTAAGAGTTGATAACGTCCTCCAACTTTTTCGTATTGTTTTTATTTACATTCACTCACACCAGCGAGGTGAAGTAAATGAATAATTGCGTTATGTTATCTATCCAAACTAGGTAACAGTACTTGCGTAATGTAATGCATCTAAACTAGGTAAAAGTACGTGTGTTTTGTTATATATCTAAACTAGGCTTGCAACAATGAGCTTTATACTCATGAATATGTGATTATGTTTGGACGCTTAGTCTGACGTACGCAATGAGGCGCTTAGTGTTGTATTTATAGTTGACGGGGACAAACGAGCAGGTCAATAAATCTCCGTACTGGTCAGCGTAACCACTCGGTTCCTTCCTTGCTGTTCACCTGTGCGTTCTTATCATCATATGACAATGAAAAATTGTAAGATTAAGTGGGAGGAGGAGGAAGAGGAGGAAGGTGACGGACAGAATCTCATAAACCGGGCCTGTTTTCCAAGTGAAGAATTAAACAATGGAATGCTAGATATCATGTTCACCTTAAGATTTAAGGACGAGACCTTGCCTCTGACAGTTATTGTCTCCAGCAGTTATAGCCGTTTGCGATCTTCACAGTAACTAATAACACTGGCCTGCGAAGTTTCAAAGGTAAAGCATCTGATAACTGATTTTAGGGTATTTTGCTATGCAGAATCTAAAAATCACACTCATTTTGTTCAATCAGGTCACGTTTTTGAGATACGGGGCGGTAAAAATAATTAAAAACGCCATTTAGTGCTATTTATTCCCTTTAATTTTGGAAAAAAATTCTTGACAAAAGAAATAAATTATTCTTGCATAGTTCAGAAGATAAAGAGGATATATTACAGAAAATCTAATCATGGATGAAGGGCCTTTTCAGTGACTTTCTCCTGTGTTGGGCAGCCACCACGTCTCGTTTCAAACACCAACAGTAGTCCGCAAGAAAGTTCACATCCCACCGGCCTTGGTAGCGTTCTTCCATGACACGAATATCCTGGTGGAAACGTTCTCCCTGTTCCTCACTGAAGTCACCACAGTTCTGAGGGAAATAGTCTAAGTGGGACCGTAGAAAGTACATTTTGACTGACATGCGAGCCCCTAATTTTTGATAGCTGTTCAAGAGCTCATCGACTTCTTTCTCGTATTCTGCACTTCGGTTATTTCCTAGAAAGTTTCTTATCACTGACTTAAGCGACCACCAAACGGACAGCTCAGCTGCATTCAGTGCATCGTCAAACATTGAGTCCTTCATAAGTTCTCTTATCTGAGGCCCATCAAAGATGCCAGCCTTAAGCTTTTCCAGACTGATCCGAGGAAACTTCTGCTGAAGAAAAGTAAATCCCATGCCGTCCTTGTCCATTGCCTTCACAAAGTTCTTCATCAGTCCCAGTTTGATATGTAAAGGTGGGAGTAAGACCTTGTTTCGTTCAACAAGAGAACGAGCCTGAACATTGTGTGAACCAGGTTCCAAACGTTGTCGTGGTGGCCATTCTTGTCTCACAAAATGTTGATCATCAGCCCGACTATCCCACAAACACAAAAAGCATGGATACTTTGTGTACCCACCCTGTAGTCCCAAAACCAATCCAACTATCTTAAGATCTCCATAGATCAACCAACCATGGTCATTGTAGTTCAGAGCAGACAGTAGCTGATCCATGTTGTCATGAGTTTCTTTCATTTGCACCGAATGACCGATTGGAATTGAAGAGTATTTATTTCCGTTGTGAAGGAGGACTGCCTTGAGACTTCTGCTGGAAGAGTCGATGAACAGTCTCCATTCAGTAGCAACATAGTCCAGCCCCATTGATTGAATCAAACCAGCAATGTTGTTGCAGTAAACTAATGACGAGTCCTTCTGGGTTGTGAAGAACTGTCTAAATTCTCTTTCACGCTCTCGGTACCAAAAGAATGTTGTCTCAGGTGCTAGCAAATTTTTCTCACGAAGACGAGAACCCAGAAGCTGTGCTGATTCCTTTGATAGGTTTAGATCCCGTGTCAGGTCATTGAGATCTGCTTGTGTTAGAGACACTGGCCGGTCATTCTCTTCTGGCATGTATTCTCCACCCCCTGCCCTGTCTAGTGCGTTATCAGATTCCGATTCAGAGCTAGATTCCATTGCAACATCTGGCTCGGGAACGGGCAGGCCTGGACCATGAGGGACTGGTCGTATGGCAGACGGAACATTAGGATACTGAACACAATGCTTGTTCTTGCGGTTGACTCCTTTAAGATTAGTCATGCAGAAATAGCAGTCTGACACATGATCTTTACCCTCTCTCCAAACCATTGGAACAGCGAATGGTATACTCTTCCTTTTTTTATTTCTCCAATCACGCAAGCTCTCGACACATGTTTTGCAGCTAACATGGGGGGCAATTGGCTTGTCCTGGTCCCCAAGCTTAACTCCAAAGTAAGCATGATATGCCTTCTTCACAAAATCAGTTATATTTGCTAGTCGACGAGGAAGAATCACATTACCACATACTGTATGTAGCAGAACCTATCAGGATGATTTGTGCATTTGCGTTCCATTTTCTGTCAATCTAAGATACGTGTCCAAAATAGAAACACAAGAAGCACAGATTCTTGTAAAAAGCACAGATTCTTATAAAATCAGTCACATTGATTGGAGATCACACTTTTCTAAACAATTTTCAGTTTCAGTGTTGTCAATGCATTTTGTCAATGTAGTCAATCAGTTTCAGTTTCAGTTTCGGTTTCAGTTTCCTGAAAGTAAACAAAAACATCATTAGGTTTCGGTATCAGTTTCGGGGTGCTACAGTATAATTTTTATGCAAAAAAAAAAAAAAAATAAGAATAGGCTATACCTGCAGCCTCGTTTTCCTTATACTTAGTACTATACAAGGCCCAAAAGTCGCACTTCTCATATCTCAAAAACTAGACCTGATCCAAGGAAACGGATGGCATTTTTGGATTCAGCGCACCAAAAAAAAAAACTATAAATCACTTGAAAAACCTTCGACCTTTGAAAAAAAAAAAAAAATTAAACGCAGGCCAGTGTAAACTTTAGTAGAGTGTTTGCTTATGGTGTTGTCTGTGATGTTGATTGATAGTTCCTTCTTGTTGATGCGTTCAGTTGTCTGCATCTAATAGGGCCAATGTAGACATTATTATGAGGCGGGAAGTCCTCGGAAGGACAGTGCTATCCCGTATAAAGAATCTGATCACTACTCCTGATTTAGTGTAAAAGCACCATGCGTGGATGAAGTCTTTATTGGCACAACCTTTCGCTCAGTAGAACTTGATCAAGTATCAAGTACTCGATAAATCACTAACGGGCGAAACATCGTACCAATGAATAGCTCGTTCTTTTATAGTGCGCCTCCGGGCAGGCTTGTTGCCAGTCGCCTCTCTTTTTCATTTTGTTTTAACAAGAACACAATGGAAACTTTATATAGGCGTTATTCGAAACCTTTGAGGAAAGATTAAATAAAATGCCTTGCCCAGGCGTACCCACAACAAAATCATTATGATGGGTTATGGCACCGAAGAGGGTACTCAAGATACTCTTGACCCCCCATCCCTAACCCCACCCCTGTTGCGGTCACTTCCTTTCGTGAAATAGCATTTTCAGTTTTCGCTCATGCTGGCGCTAGACGGTTTTATATAGGCAAGACTGGGAATAAGAAGGTGGTCTTTAACTATCGAGGGCCTAGTATATGAATCATGAATCACTATATGTTATTCATAAATCATTCTTGGAATGTCCATGTTCTTCCCTCTAGTCACATGTGTAGTCGTAGGCCTCATAGTTATATATTGAATTGCATACTGATATCAGCTCACTGGAGAACAAAAGGGAAGATGGAGGGTTCTCTAAGCTAAATAAAACCGCCTTGCATTGGCTAAAACGAAGTATATGAAGTGGGGAAAATGCTTTCAAAGCTTCTTGTGGATGTGACGTGTTTAAGCGGCGGTACCAACTCGCACAAAAATACTCCGCTCTCCTTTTCTTTTCTTTTACACAAACACACACCTTTGCCGCCACGTGCAGGTGAAGGGGGAGAGTGGGAGATATGTTGAGGGGGGGAGAGGGGGAGAGGGGAGGATGGACCTGGGCATCCAAGCCAACCATTACTTACTCCCTCATTCCTTCACGCTATTCTTCCATTCTTTCCTCGTTCCTGTTCTCCTTTCCTTCCTCCTTCACTCTCTCCTTTCTTCCCTCCTTCACTTTCTCACTCTCTCCTTTCTTCCCTCTTCTACTCCCTCACTCTCTCCTTTCTCCTCCTTCACTCCCTCATTCTCTCTTTTCCTCCCTCCTTCACTTTCCCACTCTCTCCTTTCTTCCCTCCTCTACTCCTTCACTCCCTCAATCTCTCCTTTTATCCTTACTTTACTTCCTCATTCTCTTTGTTGTTCCTACTCCCCTCTCTTCTACCCTGTCTTCCTCCCTCCCTTCCTCCTCTCCTCCCTCACTCCCTGGTGTGTCATCCCCTCCCAATCTTCTTCCTTCTCCACTACACACACACACACACACACACGGACGCACGCGCGTGCACACCGCTAATACGGCGTGGCGGTCCGAGTTCGAATCCTGCCTAGGGCTGAAATAATTTCAGTATCGCTGTGCTGCGAGTCGTTACTCCTGTAGGTTCAATAAAGGTGGTAGAAAACGATGAAGTGTTCACTTGTTCACCACTTTTTATTTTCACAGCGAAATTAACAGTATCTGTCTAACACAATATCTCTCACAAGTTTTAAGTATGCTAGCTCGAGTCAGTCTGCCTGCGTGATGCTTTCACGCTGTGGACGGCGTGCCCCAAGGCAGTTGCTTATTAATTTTCCACAATTATTCCTTGCACACAGAAATTTACATTCATTCGTATTTCAGTTATACAATAATTCAAATTTTGATAGTAATAACATCTATATCCCATTCATTCAACTTTCGCATTACAAATAAATTGATAAAATTAATATGCAAATTTGCATTAGAATGTTCTAGAAGATTCACGCCTGTTTCACGCATGTACGCACACTCATACAGAATGACACATCAATTTTCGTTGTACAGTACATCTACACATTTACTTGAATTTCCTGCATGTCTACAAGAGTTATAATCTATGCATAATGTTTAATAGAAATATGTAATACAATACTCCAACTCTCGTGGGCGGGGAGTTGTGTGTGTGTGTGTGTGTGTGTGTGTGTGTGTGTGTGTGTGTGTGTGTGTGTGTGTGTGTGTGTGTGTGTGTGTGTGTGTGTGTGTGTGTGTGTGTGTGTGTGTGTGTGTGTGTGCGTGTAAAGTCTCCAGTACCAAAATCCCCCTCCACTCCCCCTCCCTCTGAGCTCTTTTAATTAAGGAAGGGTAATAGCTGTCGTTCACGAATCCAACACGTGATCCATGGCCATAGTGAATCACACATATACATACAAAGAGCAGCCACCAAAATAATTCTTAAGGGGGTATGCGACACCTGGAGGTCATTTTCTAAACTATTTAGAGTAAAGAGCTGAAACTTCTCAGGTAAATAGGTATCCATGTTGCCTACATTTTAGGTGAAACAGAATGATGTATGTACACATGTACATATGTACACATGTACGTATACCAGTAGCGACATTTAAAAGTGCACAGCACCATAATACGTGGACCAATTTGTTTTATATTTTGGCTATGATTAGTCAGTAGGCACACCTAGGGCCGGTCATTGAGTAATTGAACAATTTCCTTTATACTTTTGCATACAGGTATTTCAATTTTAATGTCCGGCAAAAATCGTGAAAAATATATATATTTTTTGTCTTGTTTCCATTATTACTCCGAACTCTTTCATCTTATTCAAAATATTCGAAGGATCGGCCCTAGCAGTTACTAAAAGTATTATTCCCTGTAAGTTTCATCTAAATCTAATGTATTTTAGATTTTTTATGATTAAAAAAAAATATGAATATCGAACGGAGATATGGCAACTTGAAATATAAATATATCTGTACCTTGCTTATAGTTTCACCAATTTGACTGATTTTTTCATGGCTTAATTCTTATTATATAATGAGTAAGTACAGTAAAAATCATCAACATATCTTAATTATAAGTACTTTAAATACTGAAAAACTAAAGTATAAGTATATCACAGTAGTGACGACGCACAGACACCATCATATAATTTGCTTTTTTGCACCTTTGGCGGTTTCTTCATATGAAACCTCACTGCTGGGGGTCTTCAGGGTATTTAAATAATTGGAAAGAGGTTTATTTTCCAGCAGTGGGCGCCTTCTCTTTCCTCATCAGATTCCCCTCACCAATCTATGTTGGTAGGGCACCCCCTCCAGCATCATATGATGTCCCTTCTTCTCTCTTCTTCCTGTATAGCCTTGATCTTTTTCCTCTTGCTTTCTTCTTTGGATTTAATCTTCCTCTTTGAATTGTTTAGTCTAATGTTGTCCTTTACCTCTGTCACTGTCAGAGGTGCAGGTGAGGGCAGTGGTGGAGTGAGAGGTGGTGAGGTCTTGGCTAGTCGTCTTTGACTGCTTGCCATCTTTAACTGCTGTTTTTTGTCATTGTGGATGTTCTTTTTGCTACCCATGATGACTGTACTAAAGAGTAATATGTACTAGCTAAAGTAATTGATTGCAATGAGAGCTCATGAGATATGCGCACTTTTTCTTTCAGAGCTAGCCGGTAACTGACGCTTAGCTTCGCTCAAAGTTGGCAAAACTTCTCCCTCCACCTTCCTCCCTTCCCCTCCACCATCGTACTGGCTGTTGAAGCACTGGGCGAGCGTAAATTCAATCAAATTTCAACGTTATTCGGTGCGCCTGAAGGTCCTAAATGGCACGCCTCTCTATAGTGTGGGTTGCGCCTTTAACTTTGTCCCATTAAACCTCACCCAAGACCTTTAAATTGCGCACGGCTGGAAAATTATTTGTCGGGATTTATTTCTAAATGGTATACGAACATTTTGAACACAGTTTTGCAAAATGCCATATCCTGACCAAATTCACCCCCCCCCCAGGTGTCGCGTACCCCACTGCAGGTAATTAGATCGAGGAGACACTGGAAATACTCGACCTACCAAACTGAATAAATAGAAGAGACATTGGTGATTTGATTGCGATGTTCACTTGTTCAGGTCACTGAAGGAATGGATGAGATTGACAGAGATGGGGACAGAAGGACATCACGGGGTCATACTATATGCGGGTGGGTAATACAAATATATTGCAAGGGAAAATAATGTATTAATTCTATAATTTGAAGCACTACAACAAAAACGTGCATGCACTTTGGAGGCGTAATGGAAACTGCATTGCTTGGATGCATCCTGGCTTGGCGGGAAACATACACGTCCGCATGGTTCCTTCACAAACTGGGCACATAGAAGTGCAATCAATACAACAATTTTAATAAATTAATATAAATAAAACTCAGAATATTTATATACAAAAGGGGAAAGCATGTATTTCCCAATCTAGTCGGAAGTACAATGCATAACAATTGCACAATGCACCTAGCATGCACG
>NC_134781.1:41238645-41266145 GCF_046742065.1 Oratosquilla oratoria | reverse complement strand
TGATATGATTTGCTCGTTATTTTCCGCTTTTACGAAAATATCGTCTATGTATCGACAGTATATTTGCGGTTTCTGTACTTCACCGAATATCTCTTCTTCGATACTACCCATGAAGAAGTTAGCAAAAAGGACTCCCAAAGGAGATCCCATTGCAACTCCATCTATCTGGCAGTATTTGGTACCTCTCGGGCAGGTGAATGGGGCTTCTTTAGTGCAAATTTCTAATAGTTTCTTCATCACATCTTCTGGGATGTCGCATTTGGGGTAGCTGTCGTTGTGGTATACTCTATTGATTATATATTGTATCGTACGATCTACCGAAATATTCGTGTAGAGGCTTTCTGCATCTAACGAAGCAATTACACCTCTAGAATTGTGGTTGGTCAGGATATCCAAGAAGTCGGTAGGGGACCTGACACAGTAGGATGACGGCACATACGGGGTAAGGATTTCTCCTAGCTTCTTCGCTATTTGGTAAGTCGCCGTAGGGATTTGAGATATAATTGGTCTCAGTTTGTTTCCAGGCTTATGGGTTTTAATGTTTCCGTAGCAGTACCCGAGGCCGTAATCACCAGACAACTTAGGAAGCTTAGTACCGCCCGTGGTAGCATTGACAGTATCTATAAGCTTATTGAGTTTCTTTTTTAGGTTTTCTGTGGGGTCTCTGGTGATCTTTTTGAATTTGCTGGTGTCTCCCAGGATTTGATCTAATTTTTGCAAATACTCTTCTGTGTCTATTAGGACAAAGGTAGCAGCTTTGTCAGCTCTTCTGATGGTAATGTTAGGATCGGCTCGGAGTTCTTTAGCAGCCTCAATGTGCTTCTTCTCCAGCACTTTACTTTTGAAGTTACCTCTGGTTTTGGAAGCTTCGCTGATGACTTCTGTTTTGAATGGGGGTTCAACAGTGGCTTTCTTCTGCTTAGCCAATTTTTCGACGTTATCAATAAGGATCTCACACTCAAGGCGCTTTTCATGTTTTTGGGGGGGCTTCATGATATGACAGTTTAGTCCGAAATTGAGGAGTTCTTCTTGATCGGCAGTCAAGGTCTTATCAGTAACTTTTTTTCAGATACCCCTGGTGGTGGTTCGTTCCATTGGTGCTTCAAACTGGCTGATACTCTCGTATCCCGACTGGGCACTCTTGATTATAGACGGGCGCAAGCTCAGGCCAGTATACTTGTTGTTGATGCTTTAGAGTCACTTTCACATTCAGATTGGGTAGATAATGGCAATATCGTCTTATCTTAGAATTTGTCTTCTACATACTTTTTTTGGTGCCTTCTGAGAGAAGAGCTGCATCTTCTCTCATGTATAAACCTGATGAGACTCTATTGTCTTTTGCGTCACAGCTTTCCCGTAAACTAGGGAAAGTACCGTCTAGTTCCTTTTGTATTAGCAATGCTTATCAACATGGTCATGTCCCTTATTCTCCTCAGTCCTCTCAGTCTACAGTTCCTACTCATAGTTCCCCTCAATCTACAGTTACCCCCCCTCCCCTGTTATGTACTTTTTGTAACAGGTCTGGTCATTCGAGCGACTTTTGTTACCGCCGTAGGCGCCAGGTACACAAGTCAAGACTGTCCCCTGTTCGCAGGAGTGTACCTACTGTTTCTTCTAATCTGTCGCATGACCTTTCCAGAGTAGAACCTCCAGGTAGACTCAGTTATTGCCATATCAATGGTCATTGTAAACACTCGACTGATCAATGTTTCAAGGTTTTGAAACTTAGGGATGAGAGTTCTCACCAGCCTCGTCAATCCCATTTTCCCCAGCGCGTGTTTCACAACCCAAAGAGTTGACCAGCAATGTTCGGTCTCAAATAATTCCCTTTGTGGCTGTTGAGTCTTCTCAATTACTTACCTTTCAATTTCTTACTAGGGATAAGCCTCTTTCTGTCACTGTAGATACTGGTGCAGAATGTAGTCTGTTAAGTAGAAAGGCTTACTTCGCTCTACGGGAATTGTATAATCTCCCTTTATCTCCCTTTTGTAATAATTTGCATTCTGTGCAAGGTTCTCCCTTGCTTGTTCTTGGATCTATTTGTCTTCCCTTACAATTTCCTTCGCATGCTACAGTCTTCAATGTCACTTTTGTTGTTGTCTCTGGCATTGCCCTTAAGTGTGATTGTCTCTTGGGTATTGATGCTCTTACAGCTCATAGCATAGATATTTCTCCTAGTCGCCGTGTAGTGACTTTCTGCAATTTTGATATCTCTGCATCGGATAGGCCAGTTTCTGTTTGTGATTCTCCTGTGCTTGATCAGTCGGCACATGTGCCTGTCCCAACTTCTAAGCGCTCTACCCCTGTTGCTCATTGTGCTGCTGTTGTTGTAGGAGAGCATCTTATTGAACCTTCAAGTTCTGTTCGAGTTCCGGTGCGCGTCTCAGGTGCCCCGATAGGGTCTGACGTTCTCTCTCTGCCTGACTCTATTCGTATTCGTCGGCTTGCCCTAGAGGGAACTCTCTCCACTATTCGCGAGGATCATGTTACCACAGCGATGGTAACCAATGTCACGGGTGCTCCTATTCCTCTCTCTCCTGGCAGTCACTTAGGCTCCTTTGAGGTGGTACACGTTGCTGCTTTCCAGGATTCGCCTATTATAGCAGCTTCTGTACTACAGTCTCCTCCAACACGTTACCCTGCTCACTTAGCTTCTGAGCTTGCCACATGTGTAGGCGAGATTGATTTTCCTGAAGAGACGCCTCGTCTCCTTGACCTGCTAGTTACCCACCGTCAGGTGATCCGTTAGGGGTTACGGACCGTGTGGTTCATAGAATTGATCTTCAGCCAGGCACTCGTCCTGTTTACGTCCCCTCTTACAGGCTACCTCACTCTCGTCGTCTTATAGCCCAGTCCTTGGTTGACGATTTATTGAGTGAAGGTGTTGTACAGGAGTCCCATTCAGAGTGGAACTCGCCTCTTCTCCTGGTGCCTAAGAAAGATGGATCTTTTCGTCCTGTTGTTGATTACAGGAAAGTCAATGAGGTCACTCTTCCAGATCATTATCCTCTGCCTATCTTAAGCGAGCTTCTTCAGTCCATTGGCACTGGTAATACGGTGTTCACCACCTTAGATTTAAAAACAGGCTTATGGCAGATACCCCTGGAGGAGAAGTCTCGTAAAATCACGGCCTTCTCGACTCCCATTGGGCACTATGAATGGCTTCGTTGCCCCATGGGTTTATGGAATGCTCCTTTGACTTGCCAGCGTTTAGCTAACTCCATTTTTCATGGCTTAATTGGGAATAGACTTTTTGTTTACCTGGATGATTTGATTATAGTTTCCAAAGATGTGGAAAGCCACTTTTCTAAGTTGTCCATGGTCTTGCAACGTTTTGCTGAAGCTGGGTTGAAACTCAACTTACCCAAGTGTTCCTTTTTCAAGGCTAGTATCCAGTTTCTATATCATGTTGTAGACAAACATGGTATCCATACCACAGGTGAAAAGATCAAGGCAGTCAAGGACTTCCCTATACCAAAGTCGGTTGAAAATGTACGTTCCTTCCTTGGACTTGCAGGATACTATCGTGCATTCATTAAAGAATTTGCTTCAATTGCTTCCCCTCTCATTCGCCTTCTCAAGAAGGACTCTTCCTTCCAGTGGCGTGATGTCCATCAGACAAGTTTTGATTCCTTGAAGCTTGCTCTTACTGAAGCACCTGTGTTGGCTTTCCCTGATGCTTCTGGTACAGGTATTGGAGCTGTACTCATGCAACAAGTAGATGGAGGTAGACCTCATGTTATTGCATATGCTAGTCGCATTCTTAATAAGCCTGAATCCCGTTACTCTGTTACTCATTTAGAGGCCCTGGCAGTAGTGTGGGCTTTAAAGCACTTGCGTGATATCATTTTTGGATATCCTATTACAGTCTACACGGACCACACTGCTGTCACTCAGCTTTTTAAGGGCAAAAATCTGTCAGGCCGCCCAGCCAGATGGTTCCTCACGATCGAGGAATTCAATCCAACCCTAAAGAATATCCCCGGGCGTGCGAACCACGTTGCTGATGCACTTTCACGGAATATCCCTGTTGCTGCTGTTACCGTGATTCATAACTTTTCCCTGCAGGATCTGGCCAAAGCTCAGCGTGAAGACCCTGTTTGGTCTGCTGTCATTTATGCTTTGGAGTCTGGTGATGATTCCACTGTACCAGCTTTACCAGTACCTCTGTACCAATTTTCCCTGCAGGACAAGGTTCTCATTCGTAATGTGGAAGTGTTTGAGCAAGATGTGGCACAGCTAGTGATCCCTGAGTCTCTAGTTCCCGTTGTTTTGTCCCTTGCTCATGATGCCCCTCAGGCTGGTCACCCAGGTCGTGACAAAACTCTGGCTATGGCACGGAAGAAGTATTATTGGCCTAAAATGCGACTAGACATTACCTCTCATGTAGCCTGGTGTAGTTCTTGTGCCCAGAATAAAGGTTCTACGAGCACTGCTCCCATCTTAGAGTACCCTACTCCTTCTCGCCCTTTTCAGACTGTGGCTATAGACCTTTTGCAACTGCCTCGTAGCACGCAGGGCTCTGTGTATGTCCATGTGTGCGTAGATCACTTTAATCTTTTTGTGGTCTTAGCTCCCTTACGTAACAAATCTGCACCAGTTGTAGCACATGCTTTAGTTTCCCATGTGTTGTGTCCATATACCACTCCTTCGGTGCTCCTTAGTGATAATGGGACTGAATTTAGGAACGAGGTTTTGGCAGGTATTTGTGAACGTTATGGTATCAAACAAACATTCGTGACTGCTTATCATCCAGGACGAACAGGAAAGTTTTAGAGATCCTACGTCACCTTGCTAGTAATTTTCATGAGTCTTGGGAGGATTGGCTTCCCCATGTTAGTGCTTGTAGCAAAAGCACCATTAATGTTTCCACAGGCAAAACGCCTCATTATGTTATCTTTAGAGTTGAGAAACGGCTCCCATATGATGTGCTTGACAGCCCTGCTCGTCCCCTCTACAATTTAGATGACTATAGTAAACTACAGAGTCATGTGCTGCATGCCATTTATACTTCTGCTAGAGATAAACTGGATGTTTCAAAGGCCGACATGTTGAAACAACAACATGCTCGTGCAAAACCTGTGACCATCGGTGTTGGTGATTATGCTTTCAAAAACATGCCTGATCGCCAGTCAAAATTGAATTGTAAATTTGAGGGCCCCCTTTTGGTGACTGAACGCCTACACCCTAACAAGTTCAGGATTTTTGACCCCTCTACAGGCCTTAGCGAGATTTCACACTCTGATAGGCTCAAGAAGACTCAAGTGTCTATCCCTACCTTTACCCGGCCTCCTCCTGGGCCCACAGCAAGAACTGTGCCTTGTTTATCTACCCCTCATTGTTATGACCTTAGGTCAAGGGGTCCTGTAATTACCTAAACTTTCATGGTGTAGTGTTATGTATTCTTGTGATGTTTCCCATTTATGTATTCTGGTGATGTTTCCCATTTATGTATTCTTGTGATGTTCCCATTTTTTGTGTGTGTCCTTTTCTTGGTTAAGTGTACATATTGTTTAGCTCTTAAGTGTACTATCTTTTATTGTATTTTGTCGTGTTTAGATATTAAGTATCATGTCCGGGACGTCCGGCAATTGCTGTATTTGTATTTTTGTTAACTGGCGCCAGTCTTATGTTCCTTTTTGTGTTTGTATGTATTGTCTTTATGTACTCATTAATGTATGTGTTTATTTAATGTATTTGGGTGTGCTATTATATCCATTTGTCCCACACTTTTGTCTGCCACTGTTGTGTATGTGGTATGTGTGTGGTTTGTCCTTGTATATTTTGGATTCTCCTTGCCTCGGTCGGTTTTTTTTTCTTGTTTGCTCGGTGGGGTCACCGAGTGGTGCGGGCCGAGCGATGTGTTGGCGTGGGTGGCAATATGCTTTCGTACGTCGTACTGATACGGCGTGGGGGATTGTAACATGTCGGACAGTCGTGTTGGTGTGTTGCGTGTTGGGGAGATGTGTATTTCCCCCTTTTTGTGAAGTTGGAGTATAACTTATTAGTCATTGTTTTATTATTTATTGTATTCATATTTACCTTGTGTATAAAAATAACTTGTTGAGATAATGCAAATGCGATGCACGTTTTTTTTTGCCCTGCGAAAAGCGGTGATTGTGGGCGGTTTTTGGGCAGCCTTGTGGCGCGTGCACGCATTAGTAGTCCGTGTTGTAAACAAATATATTAATTCTTAAAAAGTTGTAATTTCGTACTCATTTAGCCACCCAATACAACGGTATGTTGAGGTCCTCAAAATCTTCAAGAATGACCTGTAGACCCTACACCGGTCGCTTATAGGGAAATTCTGGTTCCAGCAAGATGGAGCAAGATCTCACATCTCAAACCTGTCCAGTGATTGGCTGAAAGAGAACTTTGGTGGCCGTGTGATCAGTCTCAAGACTGATTTTGAGTGGACACCTCACAGCCCAGACCTTAGCCCCTCATGTTTCTTTCTCTGGGGCTGCTTTAAAGACGAAGTGTACGCAGGGAGACCCAGGACCATCACGGAACTCAAGGAAGCCACCAGGGAGATCAAATCCATTCCTCGGTCGGTTTGTAAGGACTTCATGGACAGCTTTGTGCTGTGCCTCAATAAATGCACAGAGCTAAATGGAAGTCATCTCGAACACATGCTCTAGAATAAAGAAGAAAATTCCAAAGACTCTCATGTTTTGATATCATATCTTAAACACAATTAAGTAATTATAACCAAAGTTTAATTTAATCCCTGCAAAAAGTTAAGAAATTATGCCTATCGAAATTTGGAGCCCATCTTTTTTTTTGGGGGGGGGGTCACCTCTCTCTCTCTCTCTCTCTCTCTCTCTCTCTCTCTCTCTCTCTCTCTCTCTCTCTCTCTCTCTCTCTTTCTCTCTCTCTCTCTCTCTCTCTCTCTCTATATATATATATATATATATATATATATTCCACACACACACACACACACACACACACACACACACACACACACACACACACACACACACACACACACACACACACACACACACACACACACACACACACACACACACACACGCACACACACACACACTCTAAATTGGCTAGTTCCTGTACCACAGTGACTTCTTTAGCTGATTGTATTCTGGTTTCTGTTACCAGGCGACTCTACTCACCTGTGAGGGACGGGCGGGCACACTCTCTAGGACATGGGGCCTCAATCGATAAAATCCTTGAAAAGAATCGTCTGCCAGAATAAAATCTACGGAGTCTTTTACCCGCTGCCTCTGCTCTTTTTATGCCCACATGGCAACGCAGGTGTTTAATATATGCGGCACTGGTTCCCTGAGGACTGACAATGCAGCTCTTGGCACGGCAATACAGTTGATGTGCGTTCACGATTCCTCGTACGTGTCTGTGTGTTCGTGCGTGCGTGTGGTCTCGGATTATGTGTTGTATACGTAATCGACAGCTATGACCTTCCAGGATTAGAGCACATAGCTCATATATGGCTCTTCCTATGGGTAATTATGTGATCTAACACACACACGCGCGCGCGCACAAGCACTTTGCTTACTTATCCCTGCTTATTGCAGTCCATCGTAGCCGATGACGATAGTCGATGTCTCTAGGTGACTCACAAGCCCTATTCTTGATCCGCAGACTTCTTTGCAAGTTGGATTGTTCAGCTGAGGAATGGGGTCTACTGGAGCATATCGTTGCTGCCGTTTTTGGTTATGTTGAGCAGTGCGTTCTTGCTCTAGGGTCTCCATTCTTTTTGAGATTTTAGACCTCCAGGTTGCACGGTCAGTCGTTAGAATTTCCAGGTTTGCTGGAGGGATGTTGCACTTGTTAAGAGATATCTTGGCTTGATCTTTATATATTCTCTTGGGGCCACAAGGTCTTCCGTGTCCATCGTGAATCTGTCCATACAGGACTTGCCTAAGAAGCCGATCTCCTGGTATTCGAATCACAATTCCCAGCCATCGTAGTTGGTGCATAGTAACCTGCTTGTGCAGCCCGTTCGATCCAAGATCTGCACATGGGGGACACGGCCTTTCCTAGTGAGGCCGAGAATTTTCTGAAGGCTATTGATATGGAACTTTTCTAATTTTTTCTGGCGTCTTCTATACATGGTCCAAATCTCAGCTCCATAAAGAACGGTCGGTATATACAATGCTGTGTATACCTGCACTTTGGTTGACAATCTGAGGTGTTTGTTCATGAAGAATTTTAAGCGCAGTTTGCCAAACGAATTTGCAGCCTTGTTAATTCTGTCCAGCACCTCCTTATCTTGGTAGACGGGGTTACAATGCTGCCCAGCTACCTAAATAGTGGGATTGTTTGGCGTTGTGTGTTGTTTATTGTAAAGGTAGGCAAGTCTTGGTTAAGGTTGACATGTTGCACTATCACTTCGGTTTTCCTAATGTTGATTTGCAAACCGAAAGCATGATATAAGGAAGAGTATATGTTACATTGATTCTGGGGTATGTGATGTTAAGGCAGCAGCATCTGCATACTGCGAGTCAACTAGTTGCCTTACTGTTGGTTTAGTGTGGGCTTGTATTCGCCTGGTGTTAAAAAGGCTGCTGTCAAGGCGACATTCCAGTTATATTCCGTCCTCGGCTCTCAGTGCATTTTGCATCAGGGACATTAATGTTAAGATAAAAAGGTTGAATAACACAGGAGCTAGGACATCTTCCTTCACACCCATCTCAACCGGAAATTATTTTGATTTAGATCCTCCGATGCGCACTTTTGCTTCCAGGTTGGTATGGAAGGCTTAAGCATACTGAGAAACTTGTTGGGGACTCCAAATTTTGAGAGGACCTGCCACAGAAGTTCCCAAGGTACAGTGCAGATAGCTTTGGTTAAATCAGTAAACACTATATACAAGTTAGAGTTTCGTTCGACACATTTCTCTTGAATCTACCTAAGAGTGAAAATCATGTCCATGATCCCTCTCCCCTTCTTGAACCCGCACTGGGTCTCTGGCAGCACAGGTTCAGAGATATATGTTACTAATCGTGACAGCATTATTCTGGCTCGTATTTTGCCAGCAGCTGAGAGGAGAAAGATTCCACGGCTGTTATTGCAGTCTTTCCTTTGTCCCTTCTTCATATATATTGGGATGATTATGGAGTCTATCCATGATCTAGGAAGATATCAGTCATTCCATAAAGCACAGATGGTTTTGTGCAACTGCCTCTTTCAATAATTCCCCCAGGTTACCGTCTGGGCCAAAACTTTTTTCTTCTTTGATGCTCTTAATGGCAGAGACTACCTCATGAAATTCGGGAAGCCTATCTACAGTAGAACCTAGGTAGGTTGAAGGTCAGGCAGAGCATCGATAACTAACATCTGTGATGTTGCCATGGTTAAGCAAAGCTTGAAAGTGTTCGACCCATCGATTCAGAATATCCTCTAGCTCTTTATGGATGACAGACCCATTACTCGAGGCAACAGATGACAGGGTATTTATAAATGGCCTTGATGGCACTATAGAAGCCTTGCATGTTGTTAGAATCGGCAAAGCCTTGGATTTTATTGGCTTCATTGATCCACCAGGCATTTTCTAAAGCACAAATCTTTCTTTGTGCTTCAGCTCTCAGGTATTTCCTCCTCTGGGCAATGAGGAAAGAATTTGAATTATGAAGGAATGCATCATGTGCATTACATTTTTATTGCAAAAGCTGATATAATCTGCATTTTCATCAAACCAATCTGTATGGGCGCGTTTCTTGAAACCAACTATTGCTTCAGAAATAGAACGAAGATTTGTGCTAAACATCTCCCATGAAGAATCCAGGTCTTCCTCTTCTGTGTTGTTGGTTCAGAGAGGGTAGAGCTTCTGCAATCTGAACGCGGAATAGCTCTTGATTTTTTTTTATTTATTTTTTTTTTTTTTCAAGCTGTGCAATCTAATTTCTTAGCTGCCGCCTGCTTCCGAACAGGGGGTCGTATTTGGAATTTGAACTCGGATCTCAGTAAACGGTGGTGTATCCAACATTCAGCCCCACCCATTACTCTGGTGATGGTTACGTCATTGATGTTATCTTGTCATTATGTAGTCCAGCATGTGCAAGTGCCTGGGGCTAGGGTAGTCCAGCATGTGCATCCACGTGTTTTGAACTTGTCCTTGAGCTGAAAAATGGTGTTAGGGATGACAAGTTCATGCTCAGAGTACAAGGAGAGCTGTCTGAGGCCGTTGGAATTCATGCTGAATGCGCGATGATGTCCTTTGACTCCTCCCCAGAGCTTTCCGTTTCTACCAATACGAAAAATAAAGCCTCCATGTAAGGCAACTTTGTCTGTTTTGCTGATATTCTGCAGGGCATTGTCGAGGGCACTACTGTATAGTATAAACCCTTGGTCTCTTCTTCAGCACCTAATGTTGGAGCATAGGCACTAATTAGGGTGTTTGTGTGTTTATATGCGGCACTGCTTCCCTGAGGATTGCCGATGCAGCTCTTGGCACTTGACAGTGCAGTTGTTGAGTTTTCACGTGTCCTCACGCATGTTTGTGTGTTCATGCGTGCGTGTGGCCTTACATCATGTGTTATATATGTGATCGACGGCTGTTACCTTCCTAGATTAGAGTTCATAGCTCGTGCATGGCCCGCTCTATGGGTAATGATGATGTGACCTTACACACACACACACACACACACACACACACACACACACACACACACACACACACACACACACACACACACACACACACACACACACACACACACACACACACACACACACACACACACACACACACACACACACACACACACACACACACACACGCACGCACGCACGCACACACACACACACACACACACACACACACACACACACACACACACACACACACACACACACACACACACACACACACACACACACACACACACACACACATGCGGCGACATTGTGGTCACCCAGTACCAAAAAAGAATATAAAGAAAATAGAAAGAATCCAGATAGCAGCCATAAAAACAGCACCTGTACTAGCAAACTTGTTATATAAAGAGAGATTGGCTAAAATGGAGTTACCGACTCTGGAGCAAAGAAGAGAGAGAGGTGCCCTACTGAACATCTACAGAATTATGAAGGGCACAGAAATACTCGATAGAGAGGACTTGTTAAACTGGGACAAGAGAAGCACAAGAGGACATGGAAAGAAAATAAAAAAAACATAGCTATAGAAGAGATCTGAAGAAAAACAGTTTTCCACATAGAGTGGTAGACACTTGGAACAAACTGGACAATGAAATGGTGTACACAAAATCCATTCATGAGTTGAGGAGCAAACTAGACACTGCGAGATACAAAGGCGGGACACGACGAGCCTAGCTCCTCTTCCCGCAAAATACAAGTAGGTATATACAACTAGATATTAATAGACATGCACACACACACACACACACACACACACACACACACACACACACACACACACACACACACACACACACACACACACACACACACACACACACACACACACACACACACACACACTCAAGATTGATACACACACACACACACACACAGACAAGGAAGATAATGTACAACAAACTTGATCTGCTTCTACTCAAGATTGATACACACACACACACACACACACACACACACACACACACACACACACACACACACACACACACACACACACACACACACACACACACACACACACACACACACACACACACACACACACACACACACACACACACACACACACACACACACACACACACACACACACACACACACACACACACACACAGTCGTGGCACAGTGGTAGAGTTCCCGGCTGCCACCACGGCGGTCCGGGTTTGAAACCCACCCAGGGCTTAAATAATTTCAATATCGCTGCACTGCGGGTTGTGTGGGCGTGTAAGGTCACAACATTACCAATAGATCGGTCATATACGAGCTCTGAGCCCTCTTCCGGGAGGGAAATAGATGTCGATCACGAGTCCAACACGTGATCCAAGACCATCCTGAATCTCTCTCTCTCTCTCTCTCTCTTTCACACACACACACACACACACACACACACACACACACACACACACACACACACACACACACACACACACACACACACACACACACACACACACACACACACACACACACACACAGAGAAGGAAGATAATGTACAACAAACTTGATCTGCTTCTACTCAAGATTAATAGACATAAGATACCACACAATAAACTAATAAGGAAGATAGAATCAATAGGTGGCACCGGAGGAAATTATTGGAATGGATGAAAGACTTCCTGACTGGGAGGAAAATGAGAGTAGTAATTAGAGATAAATTCTCAAATTGGGAGGAAATGAAAAGTAGTGTCTCGTAGGGATCAGTACTGGCCCCGATCATGTTTGCCATATACATAAATGACATGGATGAAGGAGTGGAGTGTTATACGAATTTCTTTGCAGACGATGCAAACATACTAAAGAAAGTAAGAACTGAGGAGGATTGCAACTCATTACAACAAGATTTGGACAAGATCTGGAAATGGACTCAAAAGTGGGAAGTGAAATTCAATATCAAGAAATGTAGTATAATGGAATTTGGAAAAAGTAAAAACAGAATATCGAGAGATAATCAAATTGGTGAAAAAGAGGTAAAAAAAGTAAACTCGGATAAAGACCTTGGAGTGATGATCAGCAAGGACTTGACACCGGACAAGCATATTGATAAAATAGTCGGAGAAACCTACAATTCATTGAGGTCAATAAAAGTGGCATTTGCCTATTAGGACGAGGATATGATAAAGAAATTAACTACATTAATACAAAGGATTACAAAGGATTACAAAGGCGGAGCATGCCGACAGGAGACCTTTTGATCCATATCTAGGTCGGATCCGAAAAAAAATCATATTAATAATAAAATGATAAATAAAAACTATGATAATGTAAATAACAAATAAAATACATAAATAAATGCATAGGTATAGTTAAATAATAAACAAACAGGTAAATAGTAAATAATAATAAATTGACATATAACTAATAATAAATGAAAATCAGACAGACAAATGATAACAAAACAAAAACAAATAATATAAGATAAATCATAATCATTACAGCATCTTACTTAGGTATTTATCTAAATGATTCCTAAAGCTTCGAACTGAACTACATTGCACTACCTGTGCAGGAAGTTTATTCCATTCATTAACTACACGGTTGGCAAAGTTGTTTCTACCTACTTCCAAATTGAATCTATTTCCGGACAGTTTGAGACCATTGTTTCTTGTCTGATTCTCATTCAATGTAAAATTTTTGTCACTTTTGATGTTGTCAATTCCCTTTAAAATCTTAAAGACCTGTATCAAGTCACCTCTGAGTCTACGCTTTTTTAGGGAAAACAGATTCATATGTTTTAGTCGATTTTCGTATGATATATTTTTGATATTTGGAATCAGTTTTGTGGCTCGCCGTTGTACTTTTTCCAGTCTGTCAATGTCTATAATGAGATTCGGTGACCATACGGAAACAGCATATTCCAAATGTGGACGAACTAACGATTTATATAGCTTGTTAATGAGTGATGGACTTTTGAAATCAAAAGATCGCGCAATCAGTCCTAGAATCTTATTTGCTTTCTCAGAGGCTGAAATACACTGCTTGGATGATTTGAGGTCGTTACTGATAATTACGCCGAGATCTTTTTCACTATCCACTTTTGTTAAGGAATTTCCAAATAACTTGTAATCGTACTTACTGTTATTTTTACCTATGTGCATTACCTTGCATTTACTTGTGTTAAATTTCATTAGCCACTTTTCAGACCATTGCTGTAATTTATCTAAATCTTCTTGAATATCTAATTGGTTTGAGTGATCATTTGCCACTCCGCACAGTTTTGTATCATCAGCAAATTTGGAAACAGTAGATTTTAGTCCATGGTCTATATCATTTATATATACTATGAATAGAGGTGGCCCAAGAACGGAACCCTGAGGAACTCCACTTGCAACACTTTTCCATCCAGAAGTTTTTCCATTTAAAACAACTCTCTGTTTTCGACCCTTCAACCAATTACGAGTCCAACCTAATAGGCTACCACTTATTCCATGCAAAGCTAATTTAGTAAGTAGTCTTTCGTGTGGGACGGTATCAAAAGCTTTTGCAAAGTCTAGATATACTAAATCTATATTGTTTCTTTTGTCATAATTCGAGATAACTGTGTTGTAGAATTCGAGTAAGTTAGTCACGCAAGAAAGTTTCCGTCTGAAACCATGCTGGCTATCATTTATCAAACGGTTACTTTCTAAATGATGTTCGATAGCATCTCTGATGATAGTTTCCATTATTTTTCCTACGATTGAAGTCAAACTTATAGGCCTATAGTAATTTGGTTTCTTTTTGTCACCTTTTTTGAATATGGGAGTAACGTTAGCTAGCTTCCATTCTCTTGGGACATCTCCGGATATGATGGATTTCTTGAAAATAATTTCTAATGGAACAACAATCTCATTTTTCATTTCCTTTAAGATTCTTGGATGCCAACCGTCAGGCCCTGGTGTTTTATTAACTTTGAGTTTGTCTATACACCTTTTAATTTTTTCTTTTGTTATATTTACCGTAGTAAGTTTAACCTAGACTTTTCACAGGATTCAGTTTGGAATTCACCTTGAGGTGTTTTGTTTACGAATACCGAGCTAAAATAATTGTTTAAGATATTACACATTCCTTCATTTGAATATTCAAGTTGACCGTCAGCAGATAATAGTGGACCAATGTGATTCCTAACAACCTTTTTATCTCTAATGTAACTATAGAATTCTTTGGGATTCTCTTTGGATTTCTCAGCGATGTTCATTTCGTATTGTCATTTTCTTTTCTTATTGTCTTTTTTAAATCTCTCTGTATTGATACATAACTTTCATAGTCATTAGATGCACCCGAGCACTTATATTTCTTAAGCCTGTCACTTTTTAGCAATACTTTTTTTCGAATACGCAGCAACATTATGGACACCCAGTACCAAAAAGAATATAAAGAAATTAGAAGAATACATACATACATACATATACCAAGGCTTTTTCCCCCTTACAAGGGAGGTAGCCAAAAAAAAAAAAAAAAAAAGCGCAAAATCATTCCCACCCATTCCATCCCTGAATACACTCCACACTCCTCCACCCTCCCTCTCATCTTAGCACCTCCTGGATGACGGGTCATCCCTGCACCTTGTCCACTGCCCTGGGTCAGAAGCAGTGTCGCAAGACACAGAACATCCACAGCAAGGCTGCTTCATTAAATCGGCGACCCCCCCTCTCCGTCCCCCCATGCATAAAGGAGAAGACGGGGAGAAATCCCTTCGGGCTGCGTCAAAATTTGCTCACACGTACTACCTCACCCCCACCCCCACCCCGCCCATTCCACCTCATGCATCACAACATCATCCATATACAACCATTCTCCATTCACCCCTGTCTTCTGTCCTCTCCCGTCCTTCCTCAACAGACATTCCCCTCTTCCCCAAAGCCCCCTTCACCCCATCCATCCACCTCATCCTAGGACGTCCCTTCATGTTCACTCCCTCCACATCTGCCTTCCATACCTTTTTTACTAGTCTTTCTTCACTTATTCTTTCCATGTGTCCAAACCATCCTAATACTCTCTCATCAACCCTATCTCCCAACCCCCTTTCCACCCCTGTTCTCCTCCTCACCTCCTCATTTCTTACTCTATTCAGCCTAGTAACCCCCATCATACTTCTCAGACACCTCATCTCAAACACATTCAAACTCCTTCTCTCTTCCTCTTTTATGTTCCATGTTTCTGCCCCATACAGTGCTGTTGGCACAATCACTCCTTCATATAGTCTCCACTTAGCATCCATTCCCAAATATCTATTCCTCATTACACTTTTTAATCCACCAAGGCATTTACTCGCTTCTCTCAATCTACATTCAACCTCCACCTTCACTCCACCATTTCCTGCCACTTAATGCACACTTCCAGACTACTGCCACTTTCACTCCTTGTACATCTCATCACCTTACTTTTACCCACATTTATCTTCAGCTTTCTTCTATCACACACTCTCCCAAACTCTGTCACTAACTTCCTCAATCCCTCCTCCGATCCTGCCACAAGCGCAGTTTCGTCCGCAAACAACAGCTTGCTCACGTCCCACTTTTCTCCATTTTCTTTAACCAATACCTGACCCTCCACCCTTGCATTTACCTCTCACACTACCTCATCCATGTATAAGTTGAACAGCCAGGGCGACATAACGCATCCTTTACCTCGAACCACTCACTCTCTCCATTTCTAATCCTGACACAAGCTCTACTACTCTCATAAAAACTCTTGACAGCTCCTAGAAGCTTTCCTCCTATCCCGTATATCCGCAAAACCTCCCACAGTGCCTTTCTGTCTACCCTGTCGTAAGCCTTTTCCAGGTCCATAAAGGCCCAAAAAACATCCTTACCTTTTCCTATAGCTTTCTCACATATCTGTCTTACCACAAAGATCTGATATACACAACCTCTACCTGTCCTAAATCCACACTGTTCATCACCAATTACTCCCTCTGTTCCTCTCCTAATCCTCTCAATTAAGATCCTCCCATAAGCCTTCCCAACTACACTTAACAAGCTAATCCCTCTGTAACTACTACATTCACACTTGTCCCCTTTTCCCTTGTAAAGTGGAACTATACAGGCACTCCTCCAGTCCTCCGGCACTCTACCCTCTCTCCAGCAAACATTAAATAACCTCACCAGCCAGTCCACCATAACTGTACCTCCTTTTTTCAGACACTCTGCATGGCATCCATCCAGACCAGGTGCCTTACCTGCTCTCATCATCTTAACAACTGCCTTCACTTCATCCTTCCTTATTTCTCCTCCATTTTCCGCACTCTTCACTCTAATTTTCTTCGCATTTCCCACTGCAGCTATCTTTCCCTCCCTATCCTCCTTCACATTTAGCAACTCCCTAAAATATTCTGCCGATCTTCCCCTTACTGCCTTCTCTTCCATTATCATCTCTCCATCTGCACCTTTTACCTTTTCTTCTCTACTTGATTCGCCTCCTCTTCCTCTCTTAATTTCTTTCCAAAACATCTTTTTATTACTTTCAAAATTTTCTGTCATACTCTTACCCCATTTCACATCTGCTCTCCTCTTTGCCTCCTTTACCTTTTGCTTTACTTCTCTTTTCTTTTCTTTGTACCTCTCATACGACTCCTTCTATTTCCTCCTGTCCTTCTTTTTCCACACACCATCTTTGCACACTTTGTGACTCCCTCCTTGAACCATCCCTATTCCTCCTCCACACCTAGCTCTACTCTATCCTTCACTCCCTCCCACTCCTCTTTCAGCTTCTTCTTGTACTCCTTCTCCTTTTCATTTTCATTTGAAGAGTTCACTCTAAGCACCTCCCTACCTTTTGTCCCTTTCCTCTTCCTCCATCTGTCCTCCACTCTCAACTTACCTTCCGCCAAAAAATGATCTGATATTCCCCCACCCTCTCCCCTTAGCACATGTACATCCTTAACTCTTCCTATCATAATCCTATTTACCACAACATAATCCATCAACGCTCTATTTACCACCCTTCCCTCCACCACCCTCTCCCATGTGTACTTATGCTTGACTTTCTTCCGAAACACTGTATTTGCTATCATCAACTCTCTTTCTAGACACATTTCCACCATCAACTCTCCACTACAATTCTTTCCTGGAACTCCACATTTCCCAACCACTCCACCAATTGGATCATTTCCTACCCTAGCATTAAGGTCTCCCAGTACTATTACATTTATATTTCTCCCTAAATCATCTATGCACTCATTTAAATATATCCAAAAAGTCTCCTTTTCTTCTACGCTCTTCTCACTGCCAGGCTCATATGCACTTACAAAAACCCACATCTCCTTTCCCAGTTTCACCTTCATCCACATTATCCTTGAGGAAACCTCCTTCCACTCCACTACACGTTTACCTATCTCTTCACTTACTAGTATAGCCACCCCTTCCCTCCCTCGCCCTCCCTTCACTCCTGATAACCTCCCACTTACACTCCCAAGCTTACACTCGCCCTTCCCTTTCAGCTTAGTTTCACTCAAAGCCAACATATCCATCTTTCTTCTCACAAACATACTACCTATCTCTTCCCTTTTACTCTCATCTGTACCACATCCACACACATTAAAAGACCCAAACCTTAGGGTGCTGGTCGAAAAACTCCCAGACCTTCTTATGCCTTTGCTTTTTCTTTTAGGAATGTCCCCTGTGGGGCTACAAGGAGAAGGATGCCTAGTCCCACTCCCCATCCCTTTCTTCTCGCCTCTTTCGATCCAAGTGGGATTACGTGGTGGCAGCATTCTTTTCCCCCACCACAGGGAAGGCAGGCGAAAAAGGAAATGAATATTCAGAGAAATTGTACAGAACAGTAACAAGGTGTTGAGGGACAGCATAACGGAGGGATAGTCGTAGTATAAAAGTGTCATCATTTCTCTATGAACAGAGTTTTCCTCTATCACAGCCAAAATGATGTGTGGCTCTGTTCCGTAGGGGCGCTCCATATAGACCCTAAAGTATCAACTGCATGCCACTTTGCCACAATAACATGCAGCCAATACCCCAGACAAGGAAATTAGAAGAATACAAAGAGAGAGAGAGAGAGAGAGAGAGGGAGAGAAAGAGAGAGAGAGAGAAAACGGGACGGGGGATGGGATTAGGAGTCCTACTACCTGTAACCCCAAAAGCGACATTCTTAAAAAGAAGTAAAGGCATAAGAGGGTCTAGGAGTTTTCCAACCAGTATCCAAAGGTTTGGGTCTTTTAACCAATTTCCATACGGTGACGCCTACGTAGGCGTTATGAGGAGCAAGTGGGTATGCGATGATACCGACGTTGACGTCTTGATTATATTTATTGTAGTCATACCTACGTAACCTCCATTCTCTCTAAACTGGCTTCATCATATTTTCTATGGTTATCAAAATTCACGGGTGAAAGAGAACAAACGATTGAGCACTGACTTTATTTTTTATAATGCGATTATTATTACGCAACATCGCACGTCGGGCAGCTAATGCTGCCAGACGTGCGATGTGCCCCGGAGTGAAGAGGTTAATGTGCGTGGATGTGGTACAGATGAGAGTAAAAGGGAAGAGATAGGCAGTATGTTTGTGAGAAGAATGATGGATGTGCTGTCTTTGAGTGAAAATAAAATGAAAGGAAAGGTCAACTGTGAGTTTGGTAGTGTAGCTGGGAGGTACTCAGGAATAAAAAGGGGACGAGGGAGAGAAGGGGTGGCTATACTAGTAAGTGAAGAGATAAGTAAGCGGGTAGTTGAGTGGAAGGAGGTTTCATCAAGGTTGATGTGGATGAAGGTGAGGCTGGGAAGGGAGATGTGGGTTTTTGTAAGTGCGTATGGACTTGGTAGTGAGAAGAGCGTAGAGGAAAGGAAGGCTTTTTGGGTAGATATAAATGAGTGCATAGAGGGATTAGGGAGAAATGTCAATGTAGTTGTATTGGGAGACATTAATGCTAAGGTAGGATATGAACCAATAGACGGAGTGATTGGGAAGTATGGAGGTCCAGGTAAAAATCGTAGTGGAGAATTGATGGTGGAGATGTGTCTTGAAAGAGAGTTTATGATAGCAAATACAGTGTTTAGGAAGCAAGTCAAGCATAAGTACACACGGGAGAGGGTGGTGGATGGAAGGGTGGCAGATAGAGCGTTAATAGACTATATAGTGGTGACCAGGAGTATGGTAGGAAGAGTTAAGGATGTACATGTTCTAAGGGGAGAGAGTGGGGGAATATCAGATAATTTCCTGGTGGAAGGTAAATTGAGAGTGGAGAATAGGTGGAGAAAGAGGAGAAGGGCAGAAGGCAGGGAGGTACTTAGAGTGAACTACTTAAATGAGAAAAAAAAAGGAGAATGAGTATAAGAGGGAGTAAAGGATAGAGTGGAATTAGGAGTGGAGGAGGAATGGGGATGGTTCAAGGAGGTAGTCATAAGGTGTGCAACGATGGTGTATGGAACAAGGAAGGCGGGGGGATATAGAAGGAAGGGTGGTGAGTGGTGGGATGAGGAAGCAAAGAGAGGTGTAGAAGAGAAGAAGCAGGCATTTATAGATTGGTTACAAATTGGGACGAGGGAATCGTATGAGAGGTACAAAGTAAAGAGAAAGGAAGTTAAGTATAAGATAAAGGAAGCAAAGAGGAGAGCAGATGCGAAATGGGATGAAAGTATGACAGAAAATTATGAAAGTAATAAAAATATGTTTTGAAAGGAAATTAAGAGAGAAAAAGGAGGCGAATCAAGTAGAGAAGAAAAGGTAAAAGGTGCAGATGGAGAGATGATAATGAAAGAGAAGGCAGTGAGAGGAAGGTGGGCAGAGTATTTTAGGGAGTTACTAAATGTGAAGGAGGATAGGGAGGGAAAGGCAGTTGCAGTGGGAAGCGCTAAGAAAATGAGAGTGATGAGTGAGGAAAATGGAGGAGAAATAAGGAAGGATGAAGTGAAGGCAGTTGTTAAGATAATGAGAGCAGGTAAGGCACCTGGTCTGGATGGATGCCATGCAGAATGTCTGAAGAGAGGAGGTACAGTTATGGTGGACTGGCTGGTGAGGTTATTTAATGATTGTTTAAAAGAGGGTAGAGTACATGAGGACTGGAGGAGTGCCTGTATAGTTTAACTTTACAAGGGAAAAGGGGACAAGTGTGAGTGTAGTAGTCTCAGAGGGATCAGCTTGTTGAGTGTAGTTGGGAAGGCTTATGGGAGGATCTTGATTGAGAGGATTAGGAGAGGAACAGAGGGAGTAATTGGTGAGGAACAGTGTGGTTTTAGGATAGGTAGAGGTTGTGTAGAGTCAGATTTTTGTGGTAAGACAGATATGTGAGAAAGCTATAGGAAAAGGTAAGGATGTATTTTGGGCCTTTATGGATCTGGAAAAGGCTTATCACAGGGTAGACAGGAAAGCACTGTGGGAGGTACTGAAGATATATGGGATAGGAGGAATGCTGTTAAGAGCAGTCAAGAGATTTTACGAGAGTAGTAGAGCTTGTGTTAGGATTAAAAATGGAGAGAGTGAATGGTTTGAGGTAAAGGTGGGACTTCGTCGGGGATGTGTTATGTCGCCTTGGCTGTTCAATCTTTACATGGATGGGGTGGTGCGAGAGGTGAATGCAAGGGTAGTGGGTCAGGGGTTGGAGATGATTAAAGAAAATTGAGAAAAGTGGGAGATGAGCCAGTTTTTTTTTTCTGAAGACACTGCGCTTATAGCAGGATCAGAGGAGGGATTGAGGAAGTTAGTGACAGAGTTCGGGAAGGTGTGTGAAAGAAGGAAGCTAAAGATAAATGTGGGTAAAAGTAAGGTGATGAGATGTACAAGGGGAGAGAGTGACATCAGGCTAGAAGTGAGCATTAAGGGTGAAAGACTGGAGGAAGTCGATAGTTTTAGATACTTGGGTGCAAATGTGGCAGGAGGGAGGAGTGGGGGTGGAGGTAGAATGTAGATTGAGAGAAGCGAGTAAATGCTTTGGTGGTTGAAAATTTGAATGAGAAATAGACATCTGGGAATGAATGCTAAGAGGAGGTTTTATGAAGGAATGGTTGTGCCAACATCACTGTACGGGACAGAAACATGGAACATGCGAGAGGAAGAGAGATGGAGTTTGAATGTGTTTGAGATGAAATACCTGAGAAGTATGATAGTGGTTACTAGGATGGATATAGAGTGAGAAATGATGAGTTGAGGAGGAGAACAAGGGTGGAAAGGGAACTGGGAGATAGGGTTGATGAAAGAGTATTAGGATGGTTTGGACACATGGAAAGAATAAGTGAAGAAAGATTAGTAAAAGAAGTGTAGAAAGAGTGAATATGAGGTGGCGTCCTAGGATGAAATGGATGGATGGGGTGAAAGGGGCTTTACAAAAGAGAGGAATGTCTGTGGAGGAAGGACGGGAGAGGACAGAAGATAGGGGTGAATGGAGAGGGGTTGTGTATAGATGATGCTGTCATGCATGAGGGGGAGTGGGTGGGGGATAGGGGGTGAGGTTGTATGTATGAGAAAAAAAATTGACGCAACCCGAAGGGATTTCTCCCCGTCTTCTCTTTTTCTGCATGGGGGGGACGGAGAGGGGGGGGGAGGGGTCACCGAATTAATGAAGCAGCCTTGCTGTGGATGTGCTGTGTGTTGCGACACTGCCTCTGATCCAGGGCAGTGGACAGAATGCAGGGATGACCCTTCATCCAGGAGGTGCCAAGGTGGGAGGGAGGGAGGAGGGTGGAGGGGAACGGAATATATAGGAAATGGAATGGGTGGGAGTGGTTTCTATGGTTTTTTTTTCTACCCCCCCCCCCCCGTGTAGGGAGAAAAAGCTTTTGAAATATGTATGTATGTATGTGACAACAAAACTGGCACCAACTCTTTTCAAAATGACATATAAACAAAGACTGTCCAAATTAGAATTACCAACTCTGGAAAGAGGAGACCTACTATCTATAGAATTATGAAGGGAATGGAAATCTTAGATAATAATGATTTATTAAAACGGGACAATGTAAAAACAAGAGGACATGAAAAGAAACTAAGGAAAGATAATTGCAGGAAAAAAAAAACACTTCCACACAGAGTGATAGATACTTGGAACAAATTAGACAAAGAAACAGTGAGTGCAAACACTATTCAAGATTTTAAGAAAAAACTTGTTGCTGAGAGATACAAAAACGGGTCCCCACGAGCATAGCTCCCTTCCCGTGACAAAAAGAAACCAAATAACTATAGGCCTATAAGTTTGACTTCAATCGTAGGAAAAATAATGGAAACTATCATCAGAGATGTTATCGAACATCATTTAGAAAGTAACCGTTTGATAAATGGTAGCCAGCATGGTTTCAGACGGAAACGTTCGTTCTTGCGTGACTAACTTACTCGA
The DNA here is from genome assembly GCF_046742065.1 of Oratosquilla oratoria. Lineage (NCBI taxonomy): Eukaryota > Metazoa > Arthropoda > Malacostraca > Stomatopoda > Squillidae > Oratosquilla > Oratosquilla oratoria. The sequence continues at coordinate 41,243,248 of NC_134781.1, read as the reverse complement.
ATTCTACAACACAGTTATCTCGAATTATGACAAAAGAAACAATAAAGATTTAGTATATCTAGACTTTGCAAAAGCTTTTGATACCGTCCCACACGAAAGACTACTTACTAAATTAGCTTTGCATGGAATAAGTGGTAGCCTATTAGGTTGGACTAGTAATTGGTTGAATGGTCGAAAACAGAGAGTTGTTTTAAATGGAAAAACTTCTGGATGGAAAAGTGTTGCAAGTGGAGTTCCTCAGGGTTCCGTTCTTGGGCCACTTCTATTCATAGTATATATAAATGATATAGACCATGGACTAAAATCTACTGCTTCCAAATTTGCTGATGATACAAAACTGTGCGGAGTGGCAAATGATCACTCAAACCAATTAGATATTCAAGAAGATTTAGATAAATTACAGCAATGGTCTGAAAAGTGGCTAATGAAATTTAACACAAGTAAATGCAAGGTAATGCACATAGGTAAAAATAACAGTAAGTACGATTACAAGTTATTTGGAAATTCCTTAACAAAAGTGGATAGTGAAAAAGATCTCGGCGTAATTATCAGTAACGACCTCAAATCATCCAAGCAGTGTATTTCAGCCTCTGAGAAAGCAAATAAGATTCTGGGACTGATTGCGCGATCTTTTGATTTCAAAAGTCCATCACTCATTAACAAGCTATATAAATCGTTAGTTCGACCACATTTGGAATATGCTGTTTCCGTATGGTCACCGAATCTCATTAAAGACATTGACAGACTGGAAAAAGTACAACGGCGAGCCACAAAACTGATTCCAAATATCAAAAATAAATCATACGAAAATCGACTAAAACATATGAATCTGTTTTCCCTAAAAAAGCGTAGACTCAGAGGTGACTTGATACAGGTCTTTAAAATTCTAAAGGGAATTGACAACATCAAAAGTGACAAAAATTTTACATTGAATGAGAATCAGACAAGAAACAATGGTCTCAAACTGTCCGGAAATAGATTCAATTTGGAAGTAGGTAGAAACAACTTTGCCAACCGTGTAGTTAATGAATGGAATAAACTTCCTGCACAGGTAGTGCAATGTAGTTCAGTTCGAAGCTTTAGGAATCATTTAGATAAATACCTAAGTAAGATGCTGTAATGATTATGATTTATCTTATATTATTTGTTTTTGTTTTGTTATCATTTGTCTGTCTGATTTTCATTTATTATTAGTTATATGTCAATTTATTATTATTTACTATTTACCTGTTTGTTTATTATTTAACTATACCTATGCATTTATTTATGTATTTTATTTGTTATTTACATTATCATAGTTTTTATTTATTATTCTATTATTAATATGATTTTTTTTCGCATCCGACCTAGATATGGATCAAAAGGTCTCCTGTTGGCATGCTCCGCCTTTGTAATTCTTTGTACAACTAGGTAAATACACACAAATACACACATACGCACACACACACACACACACACACACACACACACACACACACACACACACACACACACACACACACACACACACACACACACACACACACACACACACACACACACACACACACACGTACGTCAGATACACGGCGAAGATTGAAACTCCGGAAAAGAAGTGCAACTTTCGTGGATCTCAACGACCTTGTTGTATTAGTAGGGAAAGGGGAAAGCTCGTGGTGTAGTGGGAAAGTAAAGAAATAGGAGAAAGCGAAGGGATTACTAAGGAAAATAGAAGGAAATGAGGAAGGGGGCGAACGGGCCCCGGATCTTAGGAGAGGCGTAAACAAACGAGGGGCAGAAAACACAGAAGAGGAACAACAAGGAAGCAGAAGTGTCAAGAGCAGAAATATAGATAAGAATATCTCAATGGAAAGAGAAGGTAACTGCTTTTATGGATTTAATGAGGGAGGTGGTGACAACCTCCCCCGACTAGTAAATCTAGAGGAAAAACTAAAAAAAAAATAAACGAAGAATGGGAGGTTAAGTTTAACCAAGTAACTCTAGTTACCGAAAGAATTGATAAACTGGAAAAACTAAAGAAAGAGAATCAGAATCTAACTAAAGAAATAGAAGAATTAAAAAGACAGTTAATAGAAGTAAAGGAAGAGAATGAGGAATTAAAGAGGAATAATAAAGAAAAAAATGTCCATTGCAAAAGAGGTAAATGGTTGGAAAAAAGTACAGGAGAACAATAAATTGGATTTAGAGGTATAATGGAACAGCAGATGAAAGAACAAATTAAAGACACAGTTATTAAAGTAATAAGGGAGAAGGAGAATATAGTAAGAGACTTGGCGGATAAAAAGAAATGTATAATTATATTAGGGATGGAAGAGAAGTATAATGTAATAGGACTACAAGAATAAAGGAGGAAAAGGAAAAAGTAAATAAGATATTAGAAGTAGTTCAAGAAGATGAGCCAGAAATAGGGAAACAAATAGAAGAAACGTATATAGACTCGGAAAATACAATACAGATAAGACCAGACCAATTAAGATTAAATTCATATCACAAACGACACCAGAGAATATCTTAGCAAAAACAGGGAACATAGCAGACAGTGAGCAATATAAAAAGGTATTGAAAAAAGATAAATGAATAAAGAGGAAAGAGAGGATGAGAAAACAAAAAGACTAGAAGCTAGGGGAAAAAACGAAAAAAGAACAGAGTCAGAAAAAGAGAAATACTATTGGAGAGTAGTGAATATGAAAGTGAGGAAATGGTTCATAGCAGAGCAAAACAGAAGGGAAACAGAAAACACAATGGAAGTAGCAGAAAATTAAAAGTGTCGTATACAAATATAGATGGCTTAATAACAGGTTTGAACGAACTGAATGATTATCTGAAGGAAAAAGAATCGGACATAATGGGAATTGTAGAGGCAAAATTGAAAGGTCCACTACCACCTAACAGTGTAGGACATGATGCATATAGTTATTGGATCAGAGGCAGAGAGGCAAAACAAGGGGGTGGAGTTAGTTATGTTCTTGACTAAGAAGGATATAAATGTGAGGAATGTCACATATGGAAAGAATAAAGTAGAGATGATCATAATGGAAGTGAAGGACAATAATGGGAGGAGCAGGAAGTTTGTAGTAAATTATGTGCCTCCTAAAACGGCCTCGTGGGAAGAGAGAGAACACAAAAGTATGTTAGAAGATACAAGGATAACACTAAATAAGATAGTGGAAGATGGAGGAAGAATAGTTATAATGGGTGACTTTAATTGTAAAGAAATCTGCTGGAAAAAGATGACAGTGAAGGGTGGAGACGACCTATGGGGAAATGTACTACTTGATATGATTATAGAACATACAATGACGCAATGGATTCAAGAGAATACTAGGTATAGAAATGAGGAAGAACCATCGAGACTGGACCTAATAATCACATCAGAACCTGAAATAGTGGACAAGATTGAATATAAGACACCAATAAGTAAAAGTGACCACATATTAGTTGAACTGGAACTAAACGAGGAAAAAAAATGAAAAAATTAACAATGTAGAAAGGGAAGATTGATGTATGAAAAAACAAATTTTGATAAAATAAGAGAATTCTTTCAAAAAGCAGACTGGGAAAGAATACACAAGGAGGAAACAACAGTATAATAGAAATGTAATATTTTGACAAAAAATTATAAAGGAGTGGAAAAGTATGTCCCAAGACAAAAGCAAGAAAAAGAAGATGTAAAGTGCTGGTACAATAAAAGATATAGGGAGTTAAAAGACAAAAGGGATAAAGCTTGGATAAAAAAAAAAAAAAAAAAAAAAAAAAAAAAACTGAAAAATGGAAAATATATACTAGTTATAGAAATAAATATATACAAGTGTGCAGAGAGAGAGAAAAAAAAGAGAAAATACGAAAAAGATGTCATAGAAAAATGTAAAGATAAACCAAAACTATTTTACAAATTTGTAAACAACAAACTGAAAAACAAACAAGAATTAGAGAAACTACGACAAGGAGTTGAATACACAGAGGAAATAGCAATGGCAGAAATTATGAACAAGCATTTTAAATCGGTGTTTAGAAAGGATAACATGCAACCTAGAGATATCGAATGGGAGGAGAAAGTCCCCCCTATAAAAGAGATAGAAGAATCAAGGAATGAAATGATGAAACACTTGAGTAATCTCGATGTCAGAAAATCGCATGGACCAGATGGAATAGCAAACTGGATTTTGAGAGAATGCAGGAATGAACTAACAGACAAAATACATAGTCTAATAAACAGTTCATTGAAAGAAAGAAAAGTCCCAGAAGATTGGAAAAGAGCAAATATAGTACTAATATATAAAGGGGAAAACAAGGAAGACCCTACTAACGATAGACCGGTCTCTCTAACAAGCAAGATAGATTTGCGAGAGAATCATCAAAAGTAGATGGGTAAGGCATCAAAAAAAAAAAAAAAAAAAAAAAAAAGTACTAAATCCAAGGCAATTTGGATTCAGACAAGGACGATCATGCGTCACAAACTTAATGTGTTTCTATTCAAGGCTAATAGATGTAATACAAGAAAGAGATGGATGGGCTGATTGTGCATTTCTAGACCTGAAAAAAGCTTTTGATAAGGTGCCACATAAGAAGTTGCTTAAGAAATTAGAAACAGCAGGAGGAATAC
>NC_134781.1:41203645-41233645 GCF_046742065.1 Oratosquilla oratoria | reverse complement strand
CTGGTGGAGAGGTTTCGTGAGGCATCACAACTGACAGGGCACTGGCCCTATCTGGTGTATGGTAAAGGTGAAGTAAAGGTAATATATATATATATATATATATATATATATATATATATATATATATATATATATATATATATATACATATATATAACTTGTACAAAATATTGGATCACATTAAGGGGACCTGAGGACCCAGGAGTGTATAACCTTCATTGTAAAGATTGTGATTTAGTGTACTTTGATCAGACCGGCAGGGATATTAATACCAGGTTAACGGAGCACAAAAGTTCCATTAGGTAGGCCCAAGAAAATTCCGCTGTGTTCCAACATGTCACTACCAAAAATCATATTTTTGACTGGGACAAGGCCAAAAATTTGTTTAAGTCTAATTGCAGCTTTAGAAGAAAAATTGTTGAATCCGCCTTAAGCGAAGAATGTCCGAACTTGAACATCTCCAAAGGTCAATAGTCCCCGGACATAATCTCACGGCTAGCTGTGAGCCGTTTGGTTAAAATGTGTCACCCTCCTGACCCCGCTCCCCCACCAATCTTGACACTGCTTCTTCCCGTCTGACCTCACACCTCCACCCACACATCCCCTCCCCTCGACTCCGCCCTGCGCGACGGATTTTTATGTTTTTAGCTCTGCGTGTTCCCCTTCTACTCATATCTCAATTGTATTTATGTCTTTGCAAATTCTTGTAAACTGTACTTTCCTATTTATATTGGTGAAGCGTGGCAGAAGATTCTCTCTAAGGCATATTCTGTTAAAAACGACAGCAAAAGAATTATTGATTAACTTTTTCCGTGAGCTCTCAAGCTTGCGGAAAATAGATTTCTGGTAGGGGGAGAGGGAGTAAATCAAATTTCCAAAACTCATAGGAAACACAAAAGTTATAATGAACACAAAAATACAGCACACAGTAAACAAAATACAAGAAATTAATACAAAAAATAAAACAATAAAAGATACAAGCAGAACAAATTAAATATCAAGACGTTTCCCAGGTCTTTCTGCATCCTCAGTTGAAGTGAAGAAAAAAGGAAAAAGAGGGAGAGGGAGTAAATCAAATTTCCAAAACTCATAGGAAACACAAAAGTTATAATGAACACAAAAATACAGCACACAGTAAACAAAATACAATAAATTAATACAAAAAATAAAACAATAAAAGATACAAGCAGAACAAATTAAATATCAAGACGTTCCCCAGGTCTTTCTGCATCCTCAGTTGAAGTGAAGAAAAAAGGAAAAAGAGCATATTTTGAATGAAAAGAAAAGCACGAGGAGAAGTCACCGTGTTGTAACTGGATAGGTCAGACATAAGACCACGGAACACTGAGAGAGATCACGGGTTGGTGGAAACTATACTTAGAGAGGTCACTCCCAGGCTCGGCGCTAATCTGCTTCTCAGTCATTGAGAACGACTTATGATAGGACGTTCTTCCTTTTGGCGGGGAATGGGAGGCCTCTGTGGAGGAGACTCCGATTTCTTGGGGTTGTCCATCTGGCTCCTCCGAACAGGTTTCATGTTAGGGAGGAGGGCGAAGTCATTTACTTGCCTATTAATGGCAGGTTGCAGCTCCTTTATCCAGATGGCTTCCAAGATAGCCAAGCGCTGTGGATCCTCTTCTTTTGCCACAACTTCGGTGTTTTTTACCATAGTCTCCCTATCGAGGTGGCATCGATGCTGGGTCCAGTGGTGTTGCTTAGGTCCTCCGAGTTGCAAGTGCATGGTGATTCTTCTGGATAATGTGGTGGTCGTCCTTCCCACGTAGACTGCCTCCTCTGGGCATGTGTATTTATATACTACGTGGGATTGACGAATTTCCTGAGGTTCTGGTGCGAGGTTGTTCTTTAAAAATAGAGAAGAGGTCTTTCTACTTTTGTAAAAGATTGTGAAGGACAATTTGTCACTTTCGTTTTTGGGGACCACATTTCTATAGATTATGTTTTTTATAATCTTTTCATCCTCCTTGTACTTGGTAGACATGTAAGCTCTGTAGAACACCTTAATTGCTGTCCCTTCGTGTTCTACTGTAGTGGGGAGTGTTTGTTTGTACCAATTGCCGATCACTCTGCGGAGATTGGCTTGGACCTCGTGATTCGTGTATCCATTGTTGATAAGGAGTTGATGGACCAGATCAAACTCTTTTTAAGTGTCACTCCAAGTGGCTGAGGGCTCTTCTGAAAAAGGCGCTAATTGTGGCGTCTTTACATCTCTGAGGACACACGCTCTCTCCATTCGTGAACAGTTTGAGATTGGTATCTTTGACGTGGACACTATAAAAAAGAAGGACGATTAGTCTGTGTAATAGGGTAATAGAAATAATTGGTCGGGACGACCAAGGGTAGCTGCCGAGCCCTGTAAGAGGCAGGTAGATTGAGGTAGACATTTAGGTAGATAGAGGGGTAGGTAAAAAGGTATTCATTTTATTACCTGGATGTTTTTAAACAATGGCCAAGGGGAAGTTGCAGAGTTGCATGTTCTCGCTTACCGCCTGGTGTTTGTAAATATAGGCTGGGGTATCGATAGAGGTGCTGATGTGACGAAATGTAAACACCAATCCACGTTCTGCTTGTGACAGAAGTGCTTGCGTAAACAGTATTGCTTGAGACAGTATAACAGCCTCTCTGATTGTAGAAAAGGGTGGAGGAGGAGGAGAGAAATTATTGGCGCATGGAGGTAAAATTACGCCCTTAAAGGGTGTCATTTATTTGTAACGTTCAAAGCTATTGGATGAATTAAATAGTGACGTCAAAGCAGACTTGGCTTGGAGGGTGTACAAGGATCCCAGGTGGGATTCCCTTGGTGTATCTTGAATAACCAAGTGTAATTTTATTCGGAAGAAAAGAGAAAGATAATTTATTTTACTTAACCTACGAACTGACATAGTGGAACTTGACTAAAGCCTGAGTAAAGGAAGAGGTATGATGCCTACAGATGATTAACGTAAGTGACTGAAAGTGTTAGTGGCAACGAAGCTAACAGTGGCGGCAGCTAGGGATGAGCCTCCTCCGAAGTGATTAGACGAACGCCTCCGAAGATTACACCAATTGACAGTGCAAGCACAATAACCACGCAGAGTACAACCACAACCAAGCCTGTGTTAGTAGAACGAGGAGTCTTCATACTACGAGTGAAACAAGACGATCTCCAACGAAGATTGAGGAACGACGAGACTGACGAACGACAAGATTGATGAATGACGAGGCTGACGAACGACGAGGCTGAAGAACGACGAGGTTGATGAACGATGAGGCTGAAGTATGTAAGGAAGACTAACGTAAAGGCAGTCAAGTCAAATCAACTTACTGAAGGTATGAATGAAACAGTCTTGCGTCATGAGGTTCATACCTCAAATATAAACATTCCTAAATTCACTGGTGATGAAAACACCTTAGGAGTTAATAAGTTCCTTAACTTCATAGATACATTAATTGCAAGTAAAAATATAACAAATAAAAAAAGGAAAATAGACATTTTAAAGGAGAATGTAGGTCCTGAGAAAGGTAGAGCTAGGTTTATCATAATTTTTCAGCAAATGGAAGGTATCAACTAATATGAAGTCTATAAAAAGCCTTCATTAAACATTTTATGTCAAAGTGTGATCAGGATCCTATCAGGTCTTTGGTTAGAATGATCAAAGAAGTTAGAACAAGTGAATCAGACACAGAATACTTAGCTAGATTAGATAGATGGTCAAAAGACATGAATTCTATCTTGAAAGATTCAGATTGGATAGAAAGATCTAGTGACAAAATGAAAGTTTCTCAGGTAATAAAATTAATCACATTTGGATTGTTAACCAAAAATTCTGATGATTTAACGGCAGAAAAGCTGTATAAAGATCTCAAGTCAAATATGAATTTAGGGGAGGTAGATTATCTTCTTCAAGGGTACAGTGAGACCAGAATCATAAATCCATATGTGATGACAGTGGGACAACAGAAAGAAACTAGGAACTCTAGAAGTGAGTATAAGAAAAGAGAATTAGGACATAGACAGAAAGTTAGAAGTCCATCCAGGGATACTAGAATTGTATGTTACAATTGTAATACTTGGGGACATAAAGCACAAGACTGTTATTATGGAACTATTTGTAGAAATTGTAAATATGAGGGTCTGTATGTACCATAACAAGATAGGACATAAAACACATGAATTTAGAAATTTTCTTATACACCAGGAAACAAGAGGAAAACCTCCAGACACAGAATAAACCAACATTATAGAACTCCCCATATATATAAAAATAGACAGTATTATGTTAAAGATAAGAGTGATAGAAGGGTGAAAGAAAACTCCAACATCAAAAATAGTTATAAACTGACAATTACAATTGGAAAGACTTCTGTAAGACCTCTCATTGTTGGTAGAGTGTTTAATAAACCTATTCAAATATTTATTGATACAAGATCTGTAGTTAATGTTATAACTAGTAGAGTTTTAAACCAGTTGAAACCGGATGTGAAAATCTTGGAACCAGTCCATTACTCCTTGCAAGGAGTAACTGGAAATCAGTTAAAAACATTAGGTAAGGTTGAGCTAGAAGTCATCTTATATACAAATGAACATTTGCACATTCCTGTGATAACTGTAGAAGAATCTGTTTTCCCAGGAGGTTCATTGATAGGATTTGCAACTATGAGAAAAGAGAACATGGTGATATGTCCTGCTGACTTAGGAATCTTGGTGAAATCACAGTTAATCCCATTATCAAATCAACCAGACTTAAGACCAGTGACAGGAATCAAGAAATACCTAGAAATAGATAGGAAAGATAAAGATTTTACTTTAGATAACGAGGCCGAGCGGTTCAGACCAACAGAAAGTAAAGCCACATATAGTGAACCCAACTCAGATGTTCAAGATATCCCAGGAATGACTAATTCATCAACTACAAATAAAACCTTGCAAATTGTGGATGATGGCATAATAAAGTCGACATTATTACACTTAGGAGCAGTTAATAGGGTAGCAGTGCAGTTGAAAGGAGTCACTGTAGTCTCTGAAAATTTAACCATCCCAAAATCAAATAGATTAAAAGGTTTGAAATTGGACTCAGGGATTAATGAGTCAAATAAGAACATGGTGGAAATATTGATTATTAATACTTTGAATAAAGATATAGTCTTAAGGAAAGGTACACAAATAGGATGTTTTCAGGTATGTACAAAACCCATTAAAATTTTAAATGGGAGTACTGAGGATGTGGAATTACCAATTTCATAAATCTATTCAATTTAGGAAGAAATAGAGTTAGGAAAGAAATACAAGAATTAACTAGAACCTACTAATTACCCTGAGTTGGATGAAAATTTAGTTGCTTTGCTCGTGAAGCACAATAAAGCAATTGCTTTGCCGGGGGACGCCTTAGGCAAAACAATTGTAGGCGGGAACTCAGCCTATTTACATTCCCGCCTACAGAGTTCCTCACTCTAAATTAGCCGTAGTAGATAAATTGATCACTGAAATGTTATCGCAGGATAGTAAAAGTCAGTGGAACTTTCCTTTGATTCTAGTGCCAAAATCAGATGGTACTATGCGTCCAGTTATTGATTATAGGGAATTGAATAAGTACACCATACGTGACAGGTTACCATTACCAGTGATAGGGGACATTCTTAGAGGTTTAGGAACTGAGAATAGATATTTTAGCATTATAGATATCAAATCTGCTTTTTGGCAAATAGAGTTGCACGGAGACTCACGAGAGTTCACAGCATTTTCTACTCCAACGGGACACTATGAATTCAAACGAATGCCATTTGGGTTATGAAATAGTCCATTAACTTACATGAGATTAATGAATACAGTTCTAGATGGGTTGTTAGGAAACAGTACCAGTGTATTTCTAGATGATATTTTAATAGTTTCCCAGACAACGGCTGAGCACTTTAAGAAATTAGATTTGATATTCTCCAGACTAGTTGAAGAAGGATTGAAAGTGAAACTTGAAAATGTAAGTTCTTGCAGGACAGTGTTATTTATTTGGGGCATAAGATAGACAGGCATAGACTTAGAACAGTGAATTCAAAGGTTGAAGCAGTAAATAATTTTCCAGTTCCAAACAATGTAGAAAAAGTTAGAAGTTTCCTTGGATTGACAGGATATTACAGAAAATTTATTCAACGATATGTTTCACCTCCCCTTGTCACCACTGTCACTTAAATTTGACTTGTAATATCACTCGTCTCAAGGCCCCTTGCCTCTCGTTACGTGAGTTTCACTAATATTCAAGTTCCTCTTAAGCAGTAGGCCCAATGCCTTCTTTTTCCTGTAGTCTCACTATTTTCTAGGCCCCATGCCTATTCCTCTCGTCCTTTGGGTTAATAAAAGGGTGGTGAATTTTCTTTCTTCTTTCACTGTAATTTCACCTTCTGCTTACACTCGGGATCTCTTTTCTCTCGTCTCTACATCGTCTCCTGATCCTCTCTATATCTTCTCTCCACACCCTCTCTGTATCTTCTCTCTATATCTTCTCTGACGAGATCCCGTATCCTACGCTAAGCTATCTTCGTCTGACGTCACTAATTTTTCTAATCCAATCTCCGGTGACTTCTGAAGTAAATGTCACTCCTTATGGGCGTGACTTTGAATTCATGCACCAATAGTTTTTTTCCTCCTTCTCCACCTTGCACCAATCCGGAAAGCCATTTCAATGCCACTAGCAAAATTGTTTATCTCAGCATTAGTCAAACGAAGGTAACCTGCGCTTACAAAGTTATGATTACATATCGATTATAAAACAGTCACCACCGTCGGTGTGTTTACATAGACAAAACGTCGCCCTCACATAGACATAACATCGCCCTCGAGCAGGCGTCGAGTCTGAATTATTCTAATACCCTAGCTCATTTCCATTCGTACACTACCGGCCTCTTACAGGGCTCGGCAGCTACCCTTGGTCGTCCCGACCAATTCTTATTTCCCTCTTACAGGGCTTGCTAATATATTTCTAGAATAAGCTAATCTACCCTTGCGTAATTGTTAATCTACCCTCCAAAATACATCATTCATGCAATAAATTGGGAATAATACATAAACATAATACCTATAAATGTGAATAACATGCATCTCAATATATATATAAGGTATTGAATTAAGCGGTTACATGGTTGATTTGCTTTGACAGAGCCAATCTCCGGAATACAACAAAGGCAATCAGTGCTGCCACTAACACTGAAAGTAAGGGTATGATAAGGATTGGTATCATAGGTAATTCATTTGAGGGAGATCTTGACAATGGTCTTCTCTTAATTTTCAAGGGAGGAGAGTTTTCAGGCAATGTGAAGTTGAAGGTTGAAATGTAGGTGTCCTCGGTTAAATGCATTGTATTAAGGGTATTAGAAATGGTGGAAATAGTGTCTGCATGCAATTCGCAGTTATCTTGAATAGAGACAAGACCTTCAACCAAATCCAATTTAGGACTCAACCCGGGACAATTTATTGATACCTTTGTCTTGTTAGGGAAAAACAGGTAATGAGATCCTTGTATGTTACAATGCGGGATCTGGTCTACCAAAATTCGTTGGTAATGACAATTGTTCATAACAGACATATTCCTAACCAGAGAGTTCATGCTTTCTCTTAGATTGTCTACAGTAAGGATGTAATTGATTAGAAAAATTACTATGAGCACTAACTTTCAAATTTGAATGGTTTATCATCTTTTCAATAGCAATTAATTTGCAAAACACACTAATCTAGAGTTTGAGTGTCTCTTCTTGTTCAATATTATTTCCAACACACTTCATTTTCAAAGACAGTCTTATTACTTTAAAATGGTCACAATACTCATGTGTGTACTCAGATGAGAGGTCCTTAAGTCCTTAAGGTTCCAAGTCTGACCACAGCAGATCCTGGGTTTTAGGTTTCCATGTATCTGCTTGACACCAAGTTCCAGTTGTTTAGGTCTCCCATCCCAAATACATATAAATGGTCAATACTATCTGTAAAATACATCAAGATTAATATTCAACTCTTGAAAAATATCATTATAATATTCTCCATATTCTCCAGGGTTATTAATATTTATGCACAAAGTATTACTATAATCATCTTCATAGATCTGCAAGCTAATTTTCCTTATGTCATCTAAATGTCCTATCAATTCTTCTCTTGATTCTAAATGTTTAAGTTTAAACTTGTTTCCACCTGCAGAATCAATTACCCTATATGGACCAGTGTACCTTAGTGAAAGTTTATTATTGGGTGAGGTTGCTTTGACCATTACTAATTCCCCAATTTTCAATTCTAGTTTACGAGCTATTTTGTGTTGTTGTTCCCTCATCTCTTGTGAATACACCTGCATATGTTTCCTAACTCTTTGGTGAATACTTTGAAGTGTATTTATCCTATTGGATATATAATCATCCATATTATATATGGGTTTTTGCTCTGCAGTCAACATTTCATATGGCAGAGTTTTGTCCTCCCCAAAAATTATAAAATGAGGTGTATCCCCAGTTGCTACATTAATTTGATTGTTCGGAGTACACTTAACACAAGGAATCCAAGTATCCCAAGTTACACTATGAGGACTTATTAGGGTTCTAAGACATATAATTATCTTTTTGTTTAACCTTTCTACTACTCCATTACTTTGGGGATGGTTAACGAGTATATTGACTTTCTTGATGTGGAACACATTACATAGATTTTCCAAGATTTTGTTATTAAATTCAGTCCCATTATCTGAAACTAGGATGTTAGGTGTAGTAAAATTACAGATTATCTGATCATAGATTACGGAAGCAATAGTTTCAGCTTTCTTATTGATTATGGGTTGTAATATACAAAATCTTGAAAAATAATCAATAGCAACAAATAGGTATTTAAAGCCGTTCTCTGTTAATGGTAATTCCAAAGTATCCATGTGAACTCTTTCCCAAGGTTTCTGTGGAATGGGATAGGTGAGTATAGGAGCAGGTTTTGGTGTATTTCCCTTCACCTTTACACATTTTACACATTTTTCTATATAATCATATATAGTTTTCTTCATACCTAGCCAAAAGTACTTAAGTTGTGCCTGTCTATAAGTTTTATCCTTTCCAGGATGTGAACTACAATCACTATCATGAAGTAACTTCAATATCTCATTTATCAGAGTTTGTGGTATAACCAACTGATTTACTTGACCTCTAGAAATATCTTTCCCATTAAACAAATGTTTTCCTATACAAAATTCCATTAATCAAATGAAATTCCTCTATCTTATACCCCTTTAGTAGCTTTGGAGGATCTCTTCTTGGGTTCATCAAATGCTTGATTATTGAATCACATGTCTCATCATCTCCCTGTTCTCTTATTAGCATTTCTTCATCTAAAGTTACTAATTCTTCTATACTACAAACAAAATTAATCAACCCAGTCCCAGTCATTGGTTGACTAATGTTTCTAGAAAGTGGATCTGCTACATTCCTTCTACCCGGAATATAATTAAATTGAACATCATAGCACTGAAGTATCGTAAACCATCTAGCTAGTCTGCCTCTAAGATTCTTATGCTTAAATAAGTTCTGAATAGCTGTGTGATCAGTCCAAACTCTGATGGGATACCCTAGTATCATATCCCTAAAACTTTCTAAAGAATAAATAACTGCTAAAGTTTCTCTTTCAGTTATAGAATAGTTTCTCTCCGCACTATTACAAAGTCTGGATGTGTAAGCTATGGGTTTTAAAGTTCCATTTCTCTCTTGCATTAGTATGCCTCCTAACCCTATGTCAGACGCATCAGTACAAAGAATAAATTCTTTTTCATAGTCAGGGAAAATTAAAATAGGTGAACTTGTGAGTTTATCTTTCAACTTGTCAAAAGCTTGCTGTTGTGCAGGTCCCCATATGAACTTTGAGTCCTTTCTTAACAATGAACTTAGTGGATTAGCAATGTCAGCATAACTTTGAATGAATTTTCTATAATATCCTGTTAATCCCAAAAAGCTCCTAACCTTGTCTACATTGGTCGGAACTGGAAAATTCTTGACAGCGTCAACCTTTGAATATACTGTACTCAGTCCGTGTCTGTCTATCTTATGTCCTAAGTAAATGACATTGTCTTGCAAGAACTTACATTTTTCAAGTTTTACTTTTAACCCAGCTTCTCCTAGTCTTGAGAATATCAAATCTAATTTCTTAAAGTGCTCCACTGCAGTCTGAGAAACTATTAAAATGTCATCTAGAAATACACTGGCAGTGTTTCCTAACAATCCATCTAGAATAGTATTCATTAATCTCATGTAAGTTAATGGACTATTACATAACCCAAATGGCATTCTCTTGAACTCATAATGTCCTGTTGTAGTAGAAAATGCTGTGAACTCTCTTGAATCTTCATGTAATTCTATTTGCCAAAAAGCTGATTTGATATCTATAGTACTAAAATATCTATTCTCAGTTCCCAAACTTCTCAAAATGTCACCGATAATGGGTAATGGTAACCTGTCACGAATGGTGTGCTTATTCAGTTCCCTGTAATCAATAACTGGTCGCATAGTCCCATCAGACTTTGGTACTAAGATCAACGGAAAATTCCACTCACTTTTACTATGTTCAATAATATCCTGTGATAACATTTCAGTGATGAGTTTATCTACTACAGCTAATTTAGAGTGAGGAACTCTGTAGGCTGGTATGTAGATAGGTTGTGTTCCTGGTTTTAACTTAATGTGATGTTTTAAAACAGTTGTTTTGCCTAAGGCGTCCCCCGGCAAAGCAATTGCTTTTTTATGTTTCATAAGCAAAGCAAATAAAGCTTCATCCAACTCAGGGCAATTAGTTGATTGTAATAATTCTTTATATCTATTTCTTAAGTCTATGCCTTCTTGTACTGAACAAATTGATGAAGTTGGTAATTCTATCTCCTCACTATTCTCATTTAAAATCTTAATAGGTTTAGTACACACCTGAATACATCCTATTTGTGTACCTTTCTTTAAAACTATCTCTTTATTCATAGTATTAATTACTAATACTTCTACTCTGTTCTTATTTGTCTTATAAATCCCTGAGTCCCACTTCAATCCTT
Source organism: Oratosquilla oratoria (assembly GCF_046742065.1). Lineage (NCBI taxonomy): Eukaryota > Metazoa > Arthropoda > Malacostraca > Stomatopoda > Squillidae > Oratosquilla > Oratosquilla oratoria. The sequence goes on along the minus strand of NC_134781.1, from coordinate 41,222,609 downwards.
TTCTGGGACTGTAATTACTTCAGAGTCTACATTGATTCCTTTCAAACACACTTCAACCTTATTAATTGACATGGGATGTAACAATGTCGACCTTGTTAATCCGCAATCTGCAATTCTCAAGGCATCTGTGGTTGATAATTTAGTAATCTCTGGGATTTCTTGAACTTCTGAGTTGGGTTCACAAATTGTTTTACTTTCTGTAGGGTTGGACCGCTCGGCCTCGCTATCTAGGATAGAAATGTTATCTAAGGATTCATTGATTCCTGTCACTGGTCTTAAGTCTGGTTGATTTAAGAATGGGATTAACTGTGACTTCACTAAAATTCCTAAGTCAGCAGGACAAATTACCATGTTTTCTTTTCTCATAGTTGCAAATCCTATCAATAAATCTCCTGGAAAAACAGACTCTTCTACCACTATCACTGGGATGTACAATTGTTCATTTGTATACAAGGCAACTTCTAGCTCAATCTTGCCTAATGTTTTTAACTGATTTCCAGTTACACCTTGCAATGTGTAACGGATTGGTTCCAACATTTTCACTCCTGGGTTCAACTGGTTTAAAACTTTACTAGTAATTACATTAACTACAGACCCTGTATCAATAAAAATTTGAATAGGCTTATTGAACACTTTACCCGCAATGAGAGGTCCTACAGAAGTTTTACCAACAGTAATTATCAGTTTGTCAGTTTCTTTCATCTCCCTTGCATTCCCATATTTAACACAATACCGCCTATCGGTATGTATATGGGGAGGTCTGAAATGGTTTATTCTGTGTCTGGGGGTTTTCCTCTTAGCCCTGGGGTACCCGAAAATTTCGGCATTCATGAGTTCTGTGTCCGATTTTATTATGGTAAATACAGAATGGAGGGTTCCTACATTGATACTCATTGTGACCTTCGTATTTGCAATTTCTGCAAATAATCCCATAAAAACATTCTTGTGCCTTGTGTCCCCATGCATTACAATTAAAACATAGGATTCTGGTATCCCTATCCCTAGATGGACTTCTAGCATGCCGCCTATGTCCTACTTCTGTTTTCTTAAACTCTCTAGAGTTCCTATATTGGCTTTGTTGATTTATAGGCATTACATATGGGTTTATTGTTCTGGTCTCACTGTATCCTTGAAGAAGATAATCTACTTCTCCTAAACAGATATTTGATTTTAAATCTTTGTACAGCCTTTCTGCTGTTAAGTCATCAGAATTCTTTGCCAATAAGCTAAATGTAATCAATTTGATTACCTGTGAGATTTTCATCTTCTCACTAGATCTTTCTATCCAGTCTGAATCTTTCAAGATAGAATTCATGTCTTTTGACCATCTATCTAATCTAGCTAAGTACTCTGTGTCAATTTCACTTGTCCTAACTTCCTTAATAATTTTTACCAATGATCTAATAGGATCCTGATCACATTTGGACATGAAATGCTTGAGAAATGCTTTCTTGTAATTATCATATTGATTAATTAATTCCATTTGCTGGAAGTTAATGACAAACCTCGCCCTTCCATGCTCTGGATCTATATTCTCCTTGAGAATCTCAATCTTACGATTCTCATCTGTAATGTTTTTACTAACTATAAGTGTGTCAATGAGGTTCAGGAACTTGTTTACACCATATGTGTTAGACTCTCCTGTGAATTTTGGAATATTTGTATTTGATGTGTGAATTTCGTGTCTCAACACGTTAGAATTCTGAGGGGTACTCATACTTATTACTAATACCTTGCTTTAGCCTGGCTGCTTGCGATGTCGCTTCGTGATGTCAATGTCTGGTTCGACGTCCTTCTACGGTCTTGTCATTCGTCAACGACGTTGTTCCTCCTCCATCACACACTCTGCCTTGAAGACCGCCTTGTAGATGATGATCACCTTGAAGAATCTTGAAGAATGCTTGTTCCCAACGTAGCAGTTACTTGAAGTTGTAGATTTCTCTCGTAGTCGTAATACACTCTTGATTTTGGTTGTCTTGTTCCCGTAGACTTCTTGCGCCACTTCTCTTCGGAGGTGTTTAACACCCAGTTCGTTCGTCGCACCGTTCATCCCACCGCTGCCACCACTTTCACCTCCCCTTGTCACCACTGTCACTTAAATTTGACTTGTAATATCACTCGTCTCAAGGCCCCTTGCCTCTCGTTACGTGAGTTTCTCTAATATTCAAGTTCCTCTTAAGCAGTAGGCCCAATGCCTTCTTTTTCCTGTAGTCTCACTATTTTCTAGGCCCCATGCCTATTCCTCTCGTCCTTTGGGTTAATAAAAGGGTGGTGAATTTTCTTTCTTCTTTCACTGTAATTTCACCTTCTGCTTACACTCGGGATCTCTTTTCTCTCGTCTCTACATCGTCTCCTGATCCTCTCTATATCTTCTCTCCACACCCTCTCTGTATCTTCTCTCTATATCTTCTCTGACGAGATCCCGTATCCTACGCTAAGCTATCTTCGTCTGACGTCACTAATTTTTCTAATCCAATCTCCGGTGACTTCTGAAGTAAATGTCACTCCTTATGGGCGTGACTTTGAATTCATGCACCAATAGTTTTTTTTCTCCTTCTCCACCTTGCACCAATCCGGAAAGCCATTTCAATGCCACTAGCAAAATTGTTTATCTCAGCATTAGTCAAACGAAGGTAACCTGCGCTTACAAAGTTATGATTACATATCGATTATAAAACAGTCACCACCGTCGGTGTGTTTACATAGACAAAACGTCGCCCTCACATAGACATAACATCGCCCTCGAGCAGGCGTCGAGTCTGAATTATTCTAATACCCTAGCTCATTTCCATTCGTACACTACCGGCCTCTTACACTATGATATGATATGATATATACATATGATATATACATATTATATATAGATATTATATATATATATATATATATATATATATGTATGTATATATATATATATATATATATATATATATATATATATATATGTATGTATATATATTTATACTTTTTGTCTATTTTATCCATATTTCATATCAGTAGCGCAATCGGAAGCGTGCCTATCTCGCATTCCCTGAATTTTACGTTCGTATATCGCACTTCTCTGTGATTCTTTGCAGAGAATTTTAGTTACCTGGTCCACGAGTCCCTAATGTGCATAATAAAGTAAGGATTACGGCTTCAGATGTAGATATAAGCCTGCTGGCGTAGGCTTCTCACCTTTTACTTTTTTCATTTGATTTCTTTCGTTCGTTCTACATATGTACTCGGCCGCGTTACTTATCATATTCATTTTGTATAATGTATAATTTTTAATATCAGTTACAAGTATTAGTTTATTTATTATTACTAATATATATATATATATATATATATATATATATATATATATATACATATATATATATACATATATATATATATATATATATGTGTGTGTGTGTGCAATAAAAACATTAGGAACGTGTGTTTTATACATGCAAAGTAACCACATTAGAAAATAAACAAACTGAACAGAGCGCTTTCGTATATTACATCTTTGTAAATTACAAAGAAAGAGGGTACAGCCAAAATAATATAGTATGATTTTTTTTTTTTTTTTTTTTTTTTGCTTGAAACCACGAGGAAGTCAAAGATCGGAATACTGAACGTTTTCGTCTATTTAAGACATTTTCAAAGTACATAGTATCACATCAAACTACAACTTAGATACAATAGTGTAGAGAACAGGAGCGATCACTCAACATAAATACATATGGATTGTCTTACAAAGAAACAAAAATAGAAATAACAAAACTTAAAAAAGAAATAATAATAATAACAAGAGTAGATAAATAAAATGGGTGACAATTGACACATAATAAAAGGTCACACAAGATGGCTAAGGCGGAGCTTTTTGACATTGTCCTACAATTTGGTTGATAACAAAATTATCTAGTTTGAAAAGACCAGTGCTAAAATTTAGATTCTCATTGAATTTTTTTTTAATGAGACACCATTCAATTATATTCCTTACCAAATAGACTACATGAAACAGTTTCTTACGAATTGTCCCAATCAATGCATAGTATGAAAAGAGCATAAGGAACTACAATATGAGAGGTAGTGGACGAATTATCCGGGCGTGGGACACACGTCTAGCAACAATTACCAAATGTTAGAATACTAGACATGTGACCCACGCCCGGACAATTCGTTCACTACCTCTTCTAGTGTACTTCCTTATGCTCTTGTCATACTACATTATGTTTGGCTGTACTCTCTTTCTTTGTAATTTACACTGAAGATCTAATATGCGAAAGCGCTCTTTTCCGTTTGTTTATTTTCTAAAGTGGTTATCTTGCATATATATATATATATATATATATATATATATATATATATGTATATATATATATGTATATATATACACACACACACATACATATATATATATATATATATATATATATATATATATATATGTATATATATATATATATATATATATATATATATATAAACAGTATATTACTTATTTATTTAATCTTTTTGTAGATGATGGCTGTGATGACCGTGGGTGGAATGTATGTAGCCCTGGGCTGCGTCTACGCATTTTCGGGCGTGGCACTGCCCCAATGGGATGGCATCCGTACGTCCCTCAAGCTCTCAGTGGAAGAGGGCAAGTGGATAGGTGAGTTCCACTTTGTGGATAGATAGGCGTCCATTTGTGTATAGGTGAATACCCACTTTGTGGATAGATGGATGCCAACTTGTGAATAGTTGAATGCCACTAAGTAGATAGGTGGGTACCACTCTGTGGATATTGGGTACTACTTCAAGTGGATAGTTGGATGCCATTTCAAGTGGATAGGTAGGACCCACTAAGTAGATGACTGGGTGCCAATGTGTGGATAGATGTATACCATCAAATAGACAGATGGGACCTGTAAGTGGATGGGTGGAACCCAATAAATGGATTGGGAAAGTAGCCATTATCTTTCCTATAACCGGAGTAGCTCAGTAATGCTGATTTGGTTTAACGTCGCGAACTCCCCCCCCCCTCTATCAGGAGGGTAGTACGGTGCCCTTTGCAGAGGACTTTGTAGCGTGGAATTTAATTAACCATACCCTTGGTCCAATACAGTTTCTTACAAAAACCAACATACAAAACAGATGAATGAGTTCTCAAAAACATCCTTGCACGTAACGTCACATGCACCAACCCACACGACAAATTAACCCTTATCATATACTACAAAAACACAAAAACCTCTAACCTTATAATGAGAAATAACATGGCTATAAACAACTCTCTCCTCAAAGAGACTAATGTGGTGTACCAATTCATTTGCCCCGAAGAAGGTTGCAAACTTCCCCCCAGTGCTTCTTATATTGGTGTTACCACTACCTCTGTGAGAAGGAGACTCATAATGGACGCCAGTGAAGGAAGTTTACGCAAACACATATTACAAACACACAACAAAACTCCAAACAGACAAGATTTAGTCAACAATACAAAAATACTTAATGTAACAACAACAAGAAACTACACATCTTGGAAAGAGTCTGCATTTCACAATACACCCCTATCATTAATATACAGACGGACACATTTAGTATTTTACAACTGCACAACGAGGCTGCGTGGCAACAACGGCCAAACGTCCGGCTACAGTGATCTGATGTCTAGCTATGTCCCGCTGAAGCGAAAACCTCACCTCCGTCCAGTACCTGACGCCTAGCTACGACCTAACTTTCCAAGTTCATTTTTTACTCTTATTTAAACTCCTGCTTTGTATATTTATTCTTACTTACCTGAAGATAGTTGCATGATTCAACCGAAAGCTTGTATTTTAAATTTTGTGTAATATTTTTCGTTATAATAACACCATGGATCTCGGAAGCCTTGTATTTGACCTCAGCCTCAAGAATCAAGCAAACTATTCGAAAAATTGAGAAAATCACGGGGGTAGCCAAAAAGAAAAAGGCATAGAAATCACTCCCACCCATTTCATTTCCTATATATTCCACTCCCCTCCCCCCCTCCTCCCTCCCTCTTATCTTGACACCTCCTGGATGACGAGTCATCCCTGCATCATGTCCACTGCCCTGGGTAAGAAGCAGTGTCGCAAGACACAGCACATCCACAGCAAGGCCGCTTCATAAATTCGGCGACCCCCCCTCCTCATGCAGAAAAGAAGACTGGGAGAAATCCCTTCGGGCTGCGTCATTTTTTTTTTTCATACATACTTCCTCACCCCCCATCCCCCACCCACTCCCCCTCATGCATCACAGCATCATCTATACACAACTCTTCTCCATTCACACCTATCTTCTGTCCTCTCCCGTCCTTCCTTCACAGACATTCCTCTCTTTTGTAACGCCCCTTTCACCCCATTCATCCATCTCATCCTAGGACGCCCCCTCATATTCACTCCTTCCACCTCCGCCTTCCACACTTCTTTTACTAATCATTCTTCACTCATTCTTTCCATGTGTCCAAACCATCCTAATACTCTTTCATCAACCCTATCTCCCAGCTCCTTTTCCACCCCTATTCTCCTCCTCACCTCCTCATTTCTCACTCTATCTAGCCCAGCAACCCCTAGCATACTTCTCAGACATTTCATCTCAAACACATTCAAACTCCTCTCTTCCTCTCTCATGTTCCATGTTTCTGTCCCATACAGTGCTGTTGGCACACTCACTCCTTTATATAACCTCCTCTTAGCATCCATTGCCATGTCCATTTCTCATTACACTTTTTAATCCACCAAGGCATTTACTCGCTTCTCTCAATCTACATTCTACCTCCACACCCACTCCTCCCTTTCCTATCACATTCGCACCCAAGTACGAGTATCTAAAACTATCGACTTCCTCCAGTCTTTCACCCCTAATGCTTATTTCCAGCCTGCTGATACTCTCTCCCCTTGTACATCTCATCACCTTACTTTTGCCCACATTTATTTTCAGCTTCCTTCTTTCACATACCTTCCCAATCTCTGTCACTAACTTCCTCAATCCCTCCTCTGATACTGCTACGAGCGCAGTGTTGTCAGCAGACAACAGCTGGCTCACCTCCCACTTTTCTCAATTTTCTTTAATCATCTCCAACCCCTGACCCACTACCCTTGCATATCACATCTCGCACCACCCCATCCATGTAAAATTGAACAGCCACGGCGACATAACATATCCCTAACGAAGTCCCACCTTTACCTCAAACCATTCACTCTCTTCACTTCTAATCCTAACACAACCTCTACTACTCTCGTAAAATCTCTTGACTGCTCTCAACAGCTTTCCTCCTATCCCATATATCTGCAGTACCTCCCACAGTGCCTTCCTGTCTACCCTGTCGTAAGCCTTTTCCAGATCCATAAAAGCCCAAAATACATTCTTACCTTTTTCTATAGCTTTCTGACATATCTGTCTTACCACAAAAATCTGATATACACAGCCCCTACCTGTCCTAAACCCACACTGTTCCTCACCAATTACTCCCTCTGTTCCTCTCCTAATACTCGCAATCAAGATCCTCCCATTAGCCTCCCCAACTACACTCAACAAGCTGATCCCTCTGAAACTACTACACTCACACTTGTCCCCCTTTCCCTTGTAAAGCGGAACTATACAGGCACTCCTCCAGTCCTTCAGCACTCTACCCTCTCTTAAACAAACATTAAATAACCTCACCAGCCAGTCTACCATCACTGTACCTCCTTTCTTTAGACATTCTGCATGGCATCCATCCAAACCAGGTGCCTTACCTGCTCTCATCATCTTAACAGCTACTTTCACTTCATCCTTCCCTATTTCTCCTCCATTTTCCTCACTCATCACTCTCATTTTCTTAGCGTTTCCCACTGCAACTGTGTCAGGGGGTACAAATAAAGGTTTATACTCGGTATCATTGAGAATTCGGGCGAGAGAGAAAGAAACACCAAGGTAACACTAACACGTGTTTTTATTGGATATAACACAGAACACTATCCTATTTACTTCTCAATCACATATATAAATAAATATCACCAGCGTGATGTCTACAAGACTACAAGACTACAAGTCTACATGTATACTAAACCACTCCTCGCACTGCGGGAGCGAGGATCTCCTCGAGCGTAGATTCCTTCTTCGGACGAGTCCCCTTGTGTCCTTGGACGGGCGCACGTCTCCTCCTTGGTCTCTTGCTCCGACGAGTCCCCTTGTTGTCCTGGTGGACGGGCGCACGTCTCCTCGTGGTCTCCTGCTCCGACGAGTCCCCTTCTGTCCTTGGACGGGCGCACGTCTCCTCGCGGTCTCCTTCTGTCCTGGTGCCCTCCCTCCGTGGAACTGGGAGGGGGGGGGGTCCGCCCTCAACGGCAGACGGCCGTAAAGTGTGTGTCCTCCATCTCCATGTCCTTCCCTCTTATACATCCGGGAGGGTGAGGGAGAATGGGTGGTGGCGATCTGCGCATGCGCACAGCAGTAGTGACCTAGTATAATGACAGTTGGTAGCACTGGAAGCCAAGCATGACCTCACGATGACAGTCTTCGGCCGGTCAGGTGTGCTCGCTAACCAGCACCAAGCTCCAAGCTCCATCACGGCCGACTCACGTGGTCAGCGGGGGTGACCAAACGTCCGCGCCGACAGTCCTCCAAGCTCGTCACGTGACCCACGTGACAAACTGCCTTTCCCTCCCTATCCTCCTTCACATTTAGCAACTCCCTAAAATACTCTGCCCACCTTCCTCTCACTACCTCCTCTTCCATTATCATCTCTCCATCTCCACCTTTTACCTTTTCTTCTCTACTTGATTCGCCTCCTCTTCCTCTTTTAATTTCCTTACAAAACATCTTTTTATTGCTTTCAAATTTTTTTGTCATACTCTTACCCCATTTCACATCTGCTCTCCTCTTTGCTTCCTTTATCTTACGCTTAACTTCCTTTCTCTATACTTTGTACCTCTCATACGATTCCCTCGTCCTAATTTGTAGCCAATCTATGAATGCCTGTTTCTTCTCTTCCACACCTCTCTTTGCTTCCTCATCCCACCACTCACTACCCTTCCTTCTATTTCCTCCCGCCCTCCTTGTTCCACACACCATCTTTGCACACCTTATGACTCCCTCCTTGAAGCATCCCCATTCCTCCTCCACTCCTAGTTCTACTCTATCCATTACTCCCTCAAATTCCTCTTTCAGCTTCTTCTTATACTCATTCTCCTTTTTTTTTATTTAAGCAGTTCACTCTAAGTAACTCCCTACCGTCTGCCCTTTTCCTCTTTCTCCACCTATTCTCCACTTTCAATTTACCTTCCACCAGGAAATGATCTGATATTCCCCCACTCTCTCCCCTTAGAACATGTACATCCTTCTCTTCCTACCATACTCCTGGTCACCACTATATAGTCCATTAACGCTCTATCTGCCACCCTTCCATCCACCACCCTCTCCCGTGTGTACTTATGCTTGACTTGCTTCCTAAACACTGTATTTGCTATCATCAACTCTCTTTCAAGACACATCTCCACCATCAATTCTCCACTACGAATTTTATTATTTAAACTTTAAATGATATTTATTAGCACAGAATTTAAATGCTTACATTGTCAGTAATATATTTTTCACTCTTTTATCATGCATTATTAAATACATTCTTAGGGAATTTCTCTATTTATCTTATTTTTCATGGCTTTAAAACGTATGACTAAAATATTATTTTTCTATAATGATACTGCATATATACACATTTATGGGTTTAAAATATACAGCATATATATGACATTAGAATAAGCACTATGAATGAATAAAATTTGCCATTATATTTTGTTATTACTTTTTGTATCATCATATACTTTTTAACAAAACGTTTTACGTTGAACTTTCCTCACGATGAATTTTCCTGACGGTCAATTTTTACCACAGTGAACTTTCCCTACGGTGATCCGATGGCGGTGAATTTTCCCAAGGTGAATTGATGGCAGTGAACTTTCCGTACACGATGAAACGGCCTACATAGGCCGCTACTGACTGCCTGTTTTATGTAGTTGAAATTGTGTGTAGTTTAGTGACGTTTCTATGGACCAAAACCATCTAATCAGCTTGTAGGTTGGAATATATATATATATATATATATATATGTATATATATACATATTTATATATACATGTATACAGTATATATATATATATATATATGTATATATATCATATATATATATATATATATATATATATATATATATATATATATACATATATACGTATATATATATATATATATATATATATATATATATATATATATATATATAAGTATATATTCCCTCGTTCTGCCACCCTACTACGAGTACAACCTCTCCTCTGCCATCTCTATGACCCCACCTCTTTGGGTGAAATATTGCCCTTGTAGGTTTTTTTTTTTTTTTTTTTTTTTTTTGTAGCTGGATGTGTATATACTGTTAGTATTGGTATAATATATTTTTCAGTCTAAGTGACCAGCCTAGAATCAACAAAGGGAGAAAGAAGAGAATAAAATTCCACCGTTTAATCGCTGCGGCATAGTTCCCTTAAGTACACTGGGTATGAATACTTCCGGATGAACTCATACAGGCCAAATCCTGAAGGATAGAAACGCTGGTTGTTGCTGACAAAGTACTTGTTTATGTAACATTCTTTCATCACCTGGAAGTCACTACTTTCAACACTGAAGAAAATAATGTGACTTCCAAAGACTATTACTTCTTGTTTTTAGATCACTTAGTTGAGAATATGAACACAAAGAACAAGTATTTGCATTTTTTTTAATCTCTTGATGCATACACTAGGGAAGTGTTAACCATTACATACTCTTTGCAAACCAGGGGATCTTTCTAGTTACATATGGATCCTTGCTTATGTAAATATATTCCCTAGTTCTTTAAAAATCACGTCAACCTTGGATAAAATCACCAGGTATTCAGTGAATAACCCCCAAGGTTTTGGTCTGTGCCCCTTTGAACAACCCCAGGGGACATTCTTGGTGATACCTGTATCTCAGGTCAAGAGCCACTGGTCTCAAGTGTTGTTGACCCTTGATCTTAAGGATCTTTCTCTTTCAGCATCTATCCCCATCCTCACGAGCATTCCGGGAATGTTGATCTCTGGAGTCCTGGCAGAATCCTTTGGCTGTCGGGTCTGCCTCATCGTCGGGTGTCCGATATTAATGGCCAGCTGGGGTGGCATCATCGTAGCAACATCCTTCTGGCATCTACTGATGGCCAGGATAATCCAAGGATTAATCAGTTAGTACCATTTCCCTCTAAAGGATATCTGGACTAGATAATCTGTACCATTTCCTTTAAAAGCTACCTCCTCTAGTCCTTTGTACAATTTCATAATATGCTGACTCCAACTTTGTGTTCCAGTTAATCGGTCAAAATAATGAAATAGATTGCAGATATTTTCGTTATCATTAAACTCTCATGAAACTAAAACTGGACCATTCTTCCGGCAGTCGCCCTCATCTTGGTCAACGTGAGCGTTTACGCCGTGGAGATCGGATCCACGAACCACCGCGGGGTCTTGGTGGCCACGACAGAAGCCATGATTATGTTCGGGATCCTCTCCACCTACGCGCTCGGGATTTTCATGACTCCATCCTCCATAGCGATCGTGATGGTCGCCCAGCTCTTGGTCGTGCTCTGGGCACTCCGCTTCATCCCCAACTCACCACTGTGGCTCCTGAAGAAAGGAAGGGTGAGTGAGTCCAGGGAGGCTTTGCGGTACCTGCGAGGAGACTCCTACACTGAGGAAGAGGCTGACGAGATAGGAGCTTCCGTCATGGAACAACGAAAGGAGGCTAAGGGTTTGAAGACTCAGTTGGGGTTAATGAAGGACAAGGGTGTTTTGAAAGCAATGTTCCTCTCCATTTGTATTCTGCTCGCAAAGGAACTGACGGGACAGTACGTCACCGTCGCCTATACTGTTCAGATTTTCCAAATGGCCGGGTCGAGTAACGACCCATTCTGGTGTTCCTTTTACATGGGACTTATGAAGTTCTTCCCAGTGTTCATCTGCTGGTTCCTCATGGAACGAATGCCTCGTCGGAATCTTCTCATCTGTGGGCAGCTCCTCGGAAGTGTGGGCATGGCCATCGTCGGCTTTTTCCTCGTAAGTCCGAAACTTGGAGCGGATCCCGATATCCTGAACACTAATGGCTGGATTCCTCTTTTCGGCGTCTTAGTATTTACCTTTGCACACATGGCTGGAGTCAGCGCTGTTTCATGGGCTCTAGCCGTCGAACTCCAGCCTTCCAGTGTCCGGAATCTCAGTTCCGGAATAGTCAACAGTCTCTTTGGAATGTTCCAGTTCCTAATAGGCCTCTCTTTTCCTGATCTTATTGATCTCATGGGCGCGGGTGGAGTTTTTCTATTCTACTCTGGTGGAGGTTTACTTGGAGCACTCTTCGTGGCTTGTTTTGTGCCCGAAACAAAGGGACGAACATTGGCACAAATTCAGAGACATATCAAGGGCAAAGGCCAAACAGAGGTGACGCTTGTCTGATTTTTTTCTATGTAAATGCTAGTGTAATTTCCGTCACGTGATCCCTGTAGCATCGATCTCATGTCTTTGCCTTAAGTCCCCAATGAAAATTTCACTGCGCCGTAACATTCGCGTCACGTTCATAGTACATAACTCCTTCGAAATCATCATCAATTTAGATAGTCTTTGATAACGACATATATGAAAGTTGCCATGATTACGATTACCATCACTTTCATATCTAAACTCTATAGTAATAATAATGATTGTTGTTTTGAATTCCATTGACTAAACCCATAACCCCACAGCGACTGGCAACAGTCTTCGAAACCTTCTATAGATATCTGAGAAAAAACCTTATGCCACCGTCTGTGTTGTATTAGTGTGGGAAGTTTCTATGCCATTGGGCCATAGTCGATGGAAGAAGGTGGCAACAACCGGTTGTCAGCTCTCCAGGTGTGAAAAGGTTAAAAAAAGTTGATAGATCTTGGGCAGTCTATAAGCATAGCCTGCATAGGGATCTTAGTATTGATGACATCAATAAACTGAGGTCAGTGAATCTATAAAATATCTTGATCTGACGGTAGATTAGAACACTATGTATTATACAGTGGTGACTGTTCTCTCAGACCCTCAGGTATACACCCCCTGGAGAATGCAAATCTTGGCATTGGGATATATGTACTCTAGGATGGGAACCCATGCTGGGTTTCGAAGACGAGCCGTAGGGGGAAGATGATTCTCTTTGACGTCTATCTCTTACAGGTACCAATCGTTGGTCCCTATCAAAACATCATAAGTGTCATAACAAATAAGGAAGGGTCTGTCGGAAAAAAATATATAATAATAATAAAAAATAAATGAATAAATAAATAGATAAATAAATAAATAAATTGAAATACTCTATACTTCTGAATATACATTTTTATGACCACGCCTGTATGTCCCTAAAGGTGCTATCACAGTGAGCTATTTTTCACCGACTTTTGGAGTAGATTTGCAGCACATAACTTTCGGGAGGTAGTTTGATATGCTGTAGGAAAATAAATTTCCTCCAGCATATCAAATATTTTTTTTTTTAATTTTTTGTTGAGAAAAAAAAATTAGTTTGCCATTGTGGTTTTACAGCGGAAAAAAATTCTGGAGGTGGGTGGTATCGTCGATTAATCATGGGTTGGAAGAAAACTAGCCCAGCGTGATAACCCCTTTAGAGGGCAGAATGGAAATATGTCGCGTAATAAGAAAAAATTTCTATAGCCAAGACGATGTTCTTATTCATACAAAGATCTTACGCAGAAAACGTAGGAAATAATGAATATTGTGAACTAATTAATTACTGACAATGATCAGTTTGTTCAGTAAGTGGTCATTATGGCGGCATCTGTGATAATAATTTGTTCGGGAGTTAACTGTGGTTGTCTGAATATCATATTCCTTAATGTTTCATTATATTCAGCGAACATTTAGTTGTGGTTGGTGTTTGCGACTAAATGAAAATGGACAAGTCAATGAGACTGTAAGCAAGAAATAGTGCAAGGACTTCATATACAATGACCGAATTCAGATGAAAACTATTTATAGAAGCTTTTTGATAGAGAACATAATAGTAGAAGCTTCATGTTATGGACTGTTTAAGATAATTAGTAAAATTATTGATCAACACAGTAAGAAAGAACTATCGCCTCGAATGTTCATTTGTAATTATTATTATCATTTCATCTATTTCTTTCCTTTTACAATATAGTTCAAATAGTTCATTTGTTATGATAAATACATAGTTCATGAAAGGAGACGAGGGAGGCTTTCTTTAAGACTTTGAGGATGATCCCACAAACATTAGTTATGCAAATGAGAATATATTTTGCCAGTATTTGGGAAAATTAATAGATATTTGGTATCTTATAACCTTTTTGGCGAGGCTAAAAAGGCCAAACACCTTCCCTTTCCGCCAAAATCACTCGTCAACTCATACACTACCTATGGTGGGGATGCTCACATAGGACATGGTTACGGCCGAGACCATATCTTAGTCAAATCACAACAAAACTACGATTATAGTATCTAAACTCTGCCAGGCTACCACAAACACACAGTCACACATATCTTCAAAATTTACAGCATTGATAGCACATATAAATGAACACAGCATAATTAGGAGGGGGAACTTCAGTCGGAGTCCAAGAGGAAGGTTGGTTTCCAAGCAACTCTGGTGATAAACAATGAGACCATGGGCTAAATTCCCCAGCGCCCCCACAAATGAAAAATAAAGACAATACGGCTACAATACTACTGTACTTGCATGTGTAACCAAAGATTTGATACATTTGATGCAATAGTGAATGTTGTTGCCAGTCTACAAATATGTTGTCATGACGAAAACCCCATCAGAGTCAAATCCGGTGTCACAATGTAAACACCCAGAAACGATTTAACGAAAACTATGACTAAAACAGTCTGGAGAGAAAGGTGACGATTCTGATATCTGTCTATAGGCTTACCAGGCATGACTCTTCCCAGGACCGGAGGAGAAGGGTGAGTGCGACCATGTATTGCCAGGACATTTGGCCTCATCCCATGACCGGTACCCAGAAAGACTAAGTGGCCTCAATTTTCGTTATTGTCTATTGCCACACTTACCTCTCCACCCACCCCATCGTGGAGGTAGATCCCTGGAAAGACCACATGTAGACACTCACTCATCCCCACCCGTTGCAGGTCGGACACAATTCATCTGAAGCTACCGTGCTCTAAGAATGCATCTCCTTTAAGATAAAGATAGTATATCCCCACCCATCTCTCCTTTTATATATATATATATATGTATATATATATATATATATATATATATATATATATATATATATATACATATATATATATATATATATATATATATATATAAGTGTGTGTGTGTGTGTGTGTGTGTGTGTGTGTGTGTGTGTGTGTGTGTGTGTGTGTGTGTGTGTGTGTGTGTGTGTGTGTGTGTGTGTGTGTGTGTGTGTGTGTGTGTTCCTCTCTCTCTCTCTCTCTCTTTCTATAAAATCATATTTCTCCCTCATATGACTCCATTTGATTCATTCATTCTCACAGAAGTGTAAGTTTATAATTCCAGTTTAAAACATTCCGCAATACCCATTACTTCGCAATATTATGTCTCTAACCTCTCTCTCCCTCTCCTTCTCTCACACTCACTACGGTCTAGAACATCGACCTTGTGGTAAGAACTAATGCAGATTTATTCAGACGGGTATTACCTTAATATAAATTTCATGAAACATTGTGATGCATTGGATGTAGAAATCTGACACATATATACGTATATGTATATATATATATATATATATATATATATATATATATATATATATATTTATGCATGCTAAAGCACATGTGGCATCAATGATTTTTAGAGTAGAGAACATTTCTCTAACTTTCTAAGTATTCTTTTCTCTTCATGGTTCAAACTTTGGAGAACGTCCGAAAATCGTCAGAATGGTGCTCCATTTTATACCGACAGCTGTTTCAATCATTTCACATGGTCGTCTTCAGGGTAAAACTGAATACAAATGGGAAAAACATTGGAATATAAGGGCCCGTGGGATGTACAAGCAACATAGAAAATAAAAAGGTGGTATATGATTGGTGGGAATATATGCGAGTGGGCGGCACCCGGAAGGGAGGGGGCCTAGTCCTACGATGGGCTTATGTCACGTCTTGTAGGGTTATCACTTCCGGTGAGCAAATGTCCAGTTGCACCCTCTTGCCGGGACCTACGGTGAGCTAAAGGCACGTCTGGTCGGCTTGTAACTTCCAGTGGGCAAATGTCACGGTGTGCGAGTCTGTTTTTTCTACTGGAAGGGAAGACATGATCCGATGACCTCTGAACGTTTAAAGTAGGGTGCTGGAAAGTACAGTAATACTAACCGTCTCGGCAATGATTAAGCGTCCGTAGTTAGAGTCTGTGTGGATTATTTCTGTGTCCCTGATGAGGTCTTCCGAGCGTGGTTGGTAAATTGCTCCGTTGTTTCGGTGTACTAGCAGTCGCCTTCTTAAGGTGGTCATCGTGTGGTCGACGTAGCTCATGTCGAGGGTCTCGCATGCCTCTTCAGAGCATTTAAATTTGTAGACTACACAGGGTTTTGATTCCTTAGGTTCTCCAGAGGTGTTGTTATTCTTCATAATTAAGGAGGTTACCATATTGGGACGGCTGAAAACTCTCAGCAAAACCCTCTTGTGGGGTTCCTTTGGTAAAACTTCGTCGGTGATAGTCCTTAGTAGAGTGTCTACTTCCTGTCAGTAGGCTATTTCATAATCCATTTTATGATATAGAGTAATAAGTTTCTTGTTATCCTCAGTGGTTTGGATTTGTGTGTGGAATTCTTCCATATTCCCCCTTATGACACCCTCAATGAGATCACCAGAGAAACCATTATTGATTAATATCTGCCTCACACGTTCCAGTTTGTTATGGACGGCTTTCCACGTATTGTAGTGGGAAAAAGCTCTTCTCACGTATACTCCAACGACAGACCTCTTGTATGAGTCTGGGCATTTTCCCCTTGCATTTAGGCAACGTCCCACGTTGGTGGCTTTAGTGTAGACAGATGTCGCGTAATGGTTCGAATGCTTCTCAACAAGGACATCAAAGAAGGGAAAGGTCTTATTGCTACTGTTTTCAATAGTAAAGTTGAGGACTGAATTAGCTTGAAGGGCGTCAGCTAGCTTCTCGGCATTGTCACTTTCTTTGGTGTGTGATAAAAATATCATCGATATATCTAGCGTAAACCTTCGGCTTCCGGTGGCTATTGAAGGTTCTTGATTCAACAGCAGCCATGTACATATTGGCGAAAAGAACACCAAGAAGCCAATATGTACATGGCTGCTGCAATACGTGGAAAGCCATCCATACCGAACTGGAACGTGTGAGGCAGATATTAATCAATAATGGTTTCTCTGGTGATCTCATTGAGGGTGTCATAAGGAGGAACATGGAAGAATTCCACACACAAATCCAAACCACTGAGGATAACAAGAAACTTATTACTCTATATCATAAAATAGATTATGGAATAGCCTACTGACAGGAAGTAGACACTCTACTAAGGATTATCACCTATGGAGTTTCACCAAAGGAACCCTACAAGAGGGTTTTGCTGAGAGTTTTCAGCCGTCCCAATTTGGTAACCTCCTTAATTATGAAGAATAACAACACCTCTGGAGAACCTAAGGAATCGAAACCCTGTGTAGTCTACAAATTTAAATGCTCTGAAGAGGCATGCGAGCCCTTATACATGAGCTACGTCGACCACACGATGACCACCTTAAGAAGGCAACTGCTAGTACACTGACACAACGGAGCAATTCACCAACATTACATCGACACTCATGACAAGAAACCGCGCTTGGAAGACCTCATCAGGGACACAGAAATAATCCACACAGACTCTAACTACGGACGCTTAATCATTGCCGAGACGGTTAGTATTACTGTACTTTCCAGCACCCTACTTTAAACGTTCAGAGGTCATCGGATCATGTCTTCCCTTCCAGTAGAAAAAACAGACTCGCACACCGTGACATTTGCCCACTGGAAGTTACAAGCCGACCAGACGTGCCTTTAGCTCACCGTAGGTCCCGGCAAGAGGGTGCAACTAGACATTTGCTCACCGGAAGTGACAACCCTACAAGACGTGACATAAGCCCATCGTAGGACTAGGCCCCTCCCTTCCGGGTGCCGCCCACCCGCATATATTCCCACCAGTTATATACCCCCATTTTTATTTTCTATGTTGCTTGTACGTCCCACGGGCCCTTATATTCCAATGTTTTTCCCATTTGTATTCAGTTTTACCCTGAAGACGACCATGTGAAATGATTGAAACAGCTATCGGTATAAAATGGAGCACCATTGTAAGGATTTTCGGACGTTCCTTCAGAGTTTGAACCATGCAAAGAAAAAGATACTTAGAAAGTCAAAGAAATGTTTTCTAAAAATCATTGATGCCACATGTGCTTTCGCATTCAATATATATATATATATATATATATATATGTATATACATGTATATGTATATATATGTATGTATATATACAGTATATACACACACACACACACACACACACATATATATATATATATATATATATATATGTGTGTGTGTGTGTACATATACATACAGAAATATGTAAGACAGATGAGTGGATGGGTGGTGAGATAAACATAGGGAACCGTTTAGGGATTTATTCTGACGTTTCGTCCTTACCATAACTTCTTCAGAGTACATACACATTTAAACAATTCACACCCTAAATACCCGCCGAATCTATCCGCGTTCCACCATGGTCGACCTGACCTCTCGTCCTCCTACTCTCTGCCTCGCGAAGTATCAAGCGGCTGGCCGTTTTTGTTAATTTAATAAATCCATCGCGGGGGTTGTTGCTCGGATGGGAAGCGATGTAAGATGCTTCAGTTATTTTTCTTCTTTTCTTATGGAGTCCTTTCTGCAGCACCTCTACTC
>NC_134781.1:41181145-41193645 GCF_046742065.1 Oratosquilla oratoria | reverse complement strand
ATTATTTCTTGTCGGATTCTCATTCAGTGTGATTTTTTTTTTTCACTTTTGATGTAGTCAATTCCCTTTAGAATCTTAAAGACCTGTATCAGGTTACCTCTGAGTCTACGTTTTTTTTTTTTTCCGGAGAAAACAGATTCATATGTTTAGTCCAGGGGTTCCAAAAGTGGTCGATATCGATCCCCAGGGGTCGATGAGATCATCCAAGGGGTCGACAACTAGCCAAGGGGTCGAAAGGGGGTTAGTAGATTGCTAGGGGGGTCGAAGGGGGTCAACAAATTACTATGGGGTCGAAGGGCAGTCTTTGAAATTAAATGATTAGCATGAAATGATCCTGTTCTCTTCCCGTACTGAAAGAGTGAGAATAATTAACCAACCAATATCTAAACTTAAATAAAAACCATGTCATTTAACTTTGAGTCGAAAATCCTCCCCATTTTGTGTATGTAGGCAGAATCTCAAATACACACAACCACGTCGTGAATGAACATCAAGATGACGAGCTTCAGTAATATTATTGGCTTGAATATTACTTATAGTAATATAACAAATACACAATATCACTCTTAAAGCTATTGGTAAATTATAAATAATTATTTTAAAACACTTATGTTTATGTATATGTGAAAGTGTCTGTATCATTATTGAAACGCTTTAGCCTTGATGAGTGCTGCTATTTGGCCCTTAAATAACGGATCAAAATGATGATAATAATACTAATAATAATACTAATAGTAATAATAATAGTAATAATAATAGTAATAATAATAGTAATAATAATAGTAATAATAATAGTAATAATAGTAATAATAATAGTAATAATAATAGTAATAATAATAGTAATAATAATAGTAATAATAATAATGATAATAGTAATGATAATAGTAATGACAATAGTAATGACAATAGTAATGACAATAGTAATGACAATAGTAATGACAATAGTAATGACAATAGTAATGACAATAGTAATGACAATAGTAATGACAATAGTAATGACAATAGTAATGACAATAGTAATGACAACAGTAATGATAATAGTAATGATAATAGTAATGATAATAGTAATAATAATAGTAATAATAATAGTAATAATAATAGTAATAATAATAGTAATAATAATAGTAATAATAATAGTAATAATAATAGTAATAATAATAGTAATAATGATAGTAATAAAAATAGTAATAAAAATAGTAATAATAATAGTAATAATAATAATAATAATAATAACAATAATAACAATAATAACAATAATAACAATAATAATAATAATAGTAATAGTAATAATAATAATGATGATGTTGATTATTATGATGATTTTGATTATTATTATGATGATGATGATGATGTTGATGATTATTATGATGATGATGAAGATGGTTTTGATTATTATGATGATGATGATGATGATGAAGATGGTTTTGATTATTATGATGATGATGATGATGAAGATGGTTTTGATTATTATGATGATGATGATGATGATGATGATGATGATGATGATATCAATAATAATGAAAATAATGAAAATAAGAAAAATAATTAAAATAATGAAAATAATAAAAACAATGAAAATGATAAAAATAATAAAGACAATGAAAATAAAAAAATAAAAAATAATACAAATAATACAAATAATAATGATAAAAATAATAATAATAATAATAATAATAATAATAATAATAATAATAATAAAAGAAAATAATAATAATAAAAATAATAAAAATAATAAAAATAATAATAAAAATAATAAAAATAATAAAAATAATAAAAACAAGAAAAAGAATAAAAATAATAAAAATAATAAAAATAATAAAAATAATAAAAATAATAAAAAAAAATAAAAATAATAAAAATAATAAAAATAATAAAAATAATAAAAATAATAAAAAAAACTAATAAAACTAATAAAAATAACAAAAATAACAAAAATAACAAAAATAACAAAAATAACAAAAATAACAAAAATAACAAAAATAAATAAAAATAATAAAAATAAAAAATAATAAATAAAAATAAAAATAATAAAAAATAATAAAAAATAATAAAAAATAATAAATAATAAAAATAATAAAAATAATAAAAATAATAAAAATAAAAATAAAAATAATAAAAATAATAAAAATAATAAAAATAATAATAATAATAATAATAATAATAAAAATAATAAAAATAATAAAAATAATAAAAATAATAAAAATAATAAAAATAATAAAAATAATAAAAATAATAAAAATAATAAAAATAATAAAAATAATAAAAATAATAAAGATAATAAAGATAATAAAGATAATAAAGATAATAAAAATATCAAAAATATTAAAAATGATAAAAATGATAAAAATAATAAAAATTATAAAAATAATAAAAAATAATAAAAATAATGAAAATGAAATAAAAATTATATAATAAAAATAATAAAAATAATAGAAATAATAAAAATAATAAAAATAATAGAAAAAATAAATGAATAACTAAATAATAATAACAATAATAATAATAACAACAATAATAACAACAATAATAACAACAATAATAACAACAATAATAACAACAATAATAACAACAATAATAACAACAATAATAACAACAATAATAACAACAATAATAACAACAATAATAACAACAATAATAACAATAATAATAACAATAATAATAACAATAATAATAACAATAATAATAACAATAATAATAACAATAATAATAACAATAATAATAACAATAATAATAACAATAATAATAATAATAATAATAATAATAATAATAATAATAATAATAATAATAATAATAATAATAATAATAATAATAATAATAATAATAATAATAATAATAATAATAATAATAATGATAATAATAATATCAATAATAATATCAATAATAATAATCATAGTAATACATACATACATTCGTAAATACATACATACATACATACATCCATCCATCCATCCATCCATCCATCCATACATACATACATACATACCTACATATATACATATATACATACATACATACATACATACATACATACATACATACATACATACATACATACATACATACATACATGCATGCATGCATGCATGCATGCATGCATGCATGCATGCATACATACATACATACATACATACATACATACATACATACATACATACATACATACATACATGCATGCATGCATGCATGCATACATACATACATACATACATACATACATACATACATACATACATACATACATACATACATACATACATACATACTGTTACGGGCGGCTGGTATGTGAAGATACGTTACGTATAACGTCTAAGTGCTTAAGAACCAGCTCACTTCTAGAAGCCACTGTAGGACTGAACTATCTGGTCAGGGCCTAGATAATTCGTAAGACTAGAAGTAAAGGTAACAAAGAAGATTCCAGGAAAGGAATATTAAACTAGCGATAAAACTAGTAAACGAAATTATTAATATGGAATATAATTTACAGGCAATCAACACAAAAGAGAATGGGCAGTAGGGTCAATGGGACCGTTACATGATTATGAGAATATGGAAATTATCGTTCAAATAAGAAACACAAGATACGTATACAATATGGTACTATCTAAGTACAAAGAGATCAGGAACATGCATCAGAATAAGTAATAAGTACAAATATAAGTAAAGTAATGCAATGTATATCAGACACGTAATGTAGGCAAAAAGGGTGATCACTTCACACCAATCGTCTCATGAATCTAAACCTTCTAGTTTTTATCAAGAGATCAATATGTGGGAATATGACGACGAGTGAGCGAATACCACCGCTTATATACCATTGGACCGGAAGCGGGATACTTCCGGTGAAGTGTGCGAGTGAGTGAAAGGAGGGGAGGAGGGTAAGTTAACACGTCAACATGGGTAGTTTTTAGGACCCTCGACTCGCTTGAACAATCTATTTATGTAGTAACTGTCAAATCTGTGCGCTCCGAACTATTCAGGATTTCGCTTGTCTGTTTGTTCTACAAGAGTGCGCACCTCTCTCCGCACGCAGGCAAGATTACATATAGTGGACGGGCGTTACTGCTTAACATTGTTACAATACATACATAGACAAGAAATATGAACATAGTTATGTAATACAAAGGAACACAATTCTATAACATAATTACACATATGACGTAATATGTAATATTACGTTACACCTCCACCGTTTGGGAAAGCTTTTCACTTTCTGTTGAAAAGCTATGTTCTAGAAAGGACGTCGGCTAAAACATTAAAGACGCCTTTTATATGATGAATTGTTAGATTAAAGGGTTGGAGAAATAAACTCCAACGTGTAAGTCTCGGATTCTTGTTTTTCATAGTCTGTAGGAACTTTAAGGGGTTGTGATCCGAATATACTTGAATGGTAGTTGAGGAACCCAGGTAGACTTCGAAGTGGATAAGGGCCTGGACCAAAGCGAGCGTCTCCTTCTCAATTGTTGAGTAGTTCTTCTGCGCAGGGGACAGCTTCTTGCTGTAGTAGTCGATAGCGTGAAGCACTTCATTGTGTTCTTGCAAGAGGGCGGCACCGATACCGGTGTCGCTGGCGTCGACTTGCAGAAGAAAGGGTCGTTGGAAATCGGGTGCCCTTAGAACTGGTGCGTTAGTGAGAAGGGACTTCAGGTTTTTGAAGGCCGTCTCACAGGTAGGTGTCCACACGAAGTCGTGGTCTTTTCTCAACAGGTCAGTCAATGGTTCTGCTACATCTTGTTTCTGAGAGTTTTCCAAGGGAATCTCAGGAGGATTAGGCAGGTTATCAGGAGGCTCTTCCGATTCTATTGTGGTAGAGCTGCAAGCTGGAATTGGATCTCTTTCATTACTCGTTGAGCATTCGTCAAGTTCTCTCTTGCCAACTTCCAAGCTTCTAACAACTTCTCGGTGACCTGGTACACGTATTTCAAAGAAGGAACTGGTGGTTCTTCTTTCATCCATTGTTCATGCAGTATCTTTAGGGGACCACGGACTTCATGACCGAAGACTAATTCTGACGGGCTGAATCCAAGGCTTTCTTGAATTGTTGTTCGGGTGGCGAACAACAAAAAGGGGAGTCCGTCTTCCCAATTTCGAGTATTCTCAGCACAGAAGATTCTTAACATTGTCTTGAGCGTTTGGTGAAAGCGCTCTAGAGCACCTTGTGATTGAGGATGATAGGCGGAGGAAGTTACATGATTTATACCTAGTGTTACAAGAGTTTCTCTAAACTTGTTGGAAAGAAAATTACTTCCTTGATCACTTTGAATGTTCTTGGGAAATCCTACCATAGTGAAATATTTCAACATTTCTCTGATTATGTTTTGAGCTTTAATATTTTTCAAAGGAATTGCTTCTGGAAAACGAGTGCTCATACACATGATTGTGAGAATGTACTGATTTCCTTTATTTGAAGGAGGTAAAGGTCCTACACAGTCAATAAGAACTTTTTTAAATGGCTCTTCCATTACAGGAATGGGATGGAGTGGAGCTTTTACAATTTTCTGGTTGGGCTTACCTACAAGTTGACATGTATGACATGTTTTACAATATTGGGCAACATCTTTGACAACCGTGGGCCAATGGAAATGTTGGGTTATGTTGAACAAGGTCTTTCTTACCCCTAAGTGACCTGCTAAGGGAGTATCATGAGCCAATCTTAGAACATTATTCCTGAAACCAAGAGGGAGGACTATTTGATTCCTTACTTGCCATGGCTGGTCAGCGGTTGCGGTGGATGCTCTCCATTTTCGCATTAGGACTCCGTTTTCTATATAGAAACCTCGTGACATTTTTTCAACTTCTTCTGGAGATGAAACAATCTCGTACAAATTTTTAAGAGAATGATCTGACTTCTGTTCTTTGATTAATTCTGCTCTAGATAGAGAAACTGGTGAAGAAGAAGATGGGTCAGTTTGGGAGAATAGGGATTCTAAATTATAGGTCTCCTCTTCAGATTTCTTGTACTGAGATCTGGTTACAGCACAAGCGGGAAACAACTGTAAGTTATCTTAAGGTTCTACCGAGGTCTTAGGGTTATTTGTTATTAAGGGAGAAATGACTTTGCTTCCAGCGATGTCATTGGCCAACAATAAGGATATTCCTACTATGGGAAGAGAGTCTACTACTGCTACTTTAACCATTCCGGTTGTTAAATCAGACCGCAAGAAAACATTATGTAATGGACATTTTACAATTCCTCCAACTCCTTCTATCAATATATCATAACCTGTATATGACTTACCCAGATTCTGCAAGACAGAATTTAAAATCAGACTTTGCTTTGCTCCTGTGTCTCGGAGTATGGAAATAGGATATTGTTGTGAACTACTACTATGAGATATAGTTCCTGAAGATACAAATGGTTTGAAACAAGGATCATGATCTGATGAGGGGGGTTCTACATTACTTGACAATACCGGCTTCTTTGGTAGTTTATCCTGAATAGAGGATTTTGAATCATCCGATTTTATATTACTTACAAGAGTTGGTGTCTTATTGGAGAATGAGGGAGTCAGTCTCTTTCTGCAATTAGAAATGTGATGGCCAACCTGTTTACAATATGAGCAAGTTACAGGGGGATTATTCTTAAACCTTTCCATTCTTTGCCAAGGTTGGTTTGGAGGATATTGATTGAAATCAGACCTGTAACTGAAATGTGATGGGCTAGACTGATTTTCAAAGTGTTTCTTTGGGGACCAAGGATCAGAGTATTTTGTTGAATCTGGAATATATGACTTTGACTTTTGGGATTCCATTTGTCTTGACTTAGGTTTATGATTTAGTGTGAACTCATCAGCCAATACAGCAGCTTTAGTTAAAGTTTCGGGAACATGATCATCTATAAAAATCCTAAGATCTGTCTCTAAGGTATTCTTAAACTGCTCCAACAAAATCAACTGTTTAAGTCTATCTAAGGTGTCCGTTTC
Organism: Oratosquilla oratoria; assembly: GCF_046742065.1. NCBI lineage: Eukaryota > Metazoa > Arthropoda > Malacostraca > Stomatopoda > Squillidae > Oratosquilla > Oratosquilla oratoria. Next base: position 41,186,725 of record NC_134781.1, on the reverse strand, counting down.
ACTAGCCAAACACCACCTATTGAATAACCTCTCTTGTTGAGCCGCATATTCTACGTATGTTAACTGAGGTGTCTTCCTATAATTACGGAATTTCTGTCTATAGGCCTCTGGTATTAGTTCATAAGCTTTTAAAATACAAGCTTTCATATTATCATACTCGCTTTCTGCTTCTGAAAGAGAAGTATAAATTTGCTGAGCCTTACCCTTAAATTGTGTTTGAATGATTAATGGCCAATTTTCTTTAGGGATTTGTAACTGTTGCGCCAATTTTTCCCACTGAAGAAAGAAAATTTCTGGCTCTCCCTCTGAAAATTGGGGTAGAAGTTTTACATACTTGGAAATATCTATATGACCTTCCTGAACTACGGGTTGTCTATCAACAATCCTAGCTTCTACTTCTGCCTTCTTTAATTCTAACTCTGCCAATTTGACTTTAGTTTCGTTCTCTCTTTCTATTTGTTTCACTTTAGCTTCCTCTTCTCTAGCTCTAAATTCTGCCTCAATTTGCATTTGTTTCAGTTTAGTTTCCTCCTCTTTAGCTTTAAATTCTGCCTCAATTTGCATTTGTTTCAGTTTAGTTTCCTCCTCTTTAGCTTTAAATTCTGCCTCAATTTGCATTTGTTTCAATTTAGCTTCCTCCTCAAAATCTACTCTCCTGACCTTTAATTCAATCTCCTTAATCTTAAGTTCGGTTAGTCGTGCCTCTATTTCTAACCTATTTGAAGGAATTTGTATAGCTGTAATCTCTTCTGGAGATAAGATCTCATCTTCGATCAGATTTTCAACGAGTTCCTGAAGTATTTTTTTCTTTCGCAAACTTGTATCAATGTCTACTCCAAAGTGCTTGCCTATTTCTATCAAAGTGTCTTTAGTTTGTTTCTTTAAGAAACTTACCTTGGGATTTTGAACGAATTCTTGAACTATATCATCCATCTCTATAAGAATGTGTTAAATACCTGATCCAATATCCTGGCAGGGTCGCCACTTTGTTACGGGCGGCTGGTATGTGAAGATACGTTACGTATAACGTCTAAGTGCTTAAGAACCAGCTCACTTCTAGAAGCCACTGTAGGACTGAACTATCTGGTCAGGGCCTAGATAATTCGTAAGACTAGAAGTAAAGGTAACAAAGAAGATTCCAGGAAAGGAATATTAAACTAGCGATAAAACTAGTAAACGAAATTATTAATATGGAATATAATTTACAGGCAATCAACACAAAAGAGAATGGGCAGTAGGGTCAATGGGACCGTTACATGATTATGAGAATATGGAAATTATCGTTCAAATAAGAAACACAAGATACGTATACAATATGGTACTATCTAAGTACAAAGAGATCAGGAACATGCATCAGAATAAGTAATAAGTACAAATATAAGTAAAGTAATGCAATGTATATCAGACACGTAATGTAGGCAAAAAGGGTGATCACTTTACACCAATCGTCTCATGAATCTAAACCTTCTAGTTTTTATCAAGAGATCAATATGTGGGAATATGACGACGAGTGAGCGAATACCACCGCTTATATACCATTGGACCGGAAGCGGGATACTTCCGGTGAAGTGTGCGAGTGAGTGAAAGGAGGGGAGGAGGGTAAGTTAACACGTCAACATGGGTAGTTTTTAGGACCCTCGACTCGCTTGAACAATCTATTTATTTAGTAACTGTCAAATCTGTGCGCTCCGAACTATTCAGGATTTCGCTTGTCTGTTTGTTCTACAAGAGTGCGCACCTCTCTCCGCACGTAGGCAAGATTACATATAGTGGACGGGCGTTACTGCTTAACATTGTTACAATACATACATAGACAAGAAATATGAACATAGTTATGTAATACAAAGGAACACAATTCTATAACATAATTACACATATGACGTAATATGTAATATTACGTTACAATACATACATACATACATACATACATACATACATGCATTTATACATACATACATATATACATACATACATACATACATACATACATACATACATACATACATACATACATACATACATACATACATACATACATACATACATACATACATACATACATACATACATGCATACATACATACATACATACATACATACATACGTACATACATACATACATACATACATACATACATACATACATACATACATACATACATACATACATACATACATACATACATACATACATATAACATTCACCCACGCGCCCTTACACAGAAAAAGAAGACTAGGAGAAATCCCTCCGGGTTGCGTAAAAATATCATTTACACATACTCTCTCATCCTCCCATCCCCTTCTCAATCCCTTCCATGCATCACAGAATCATCCATGTACAACCATTCTCCACTGAACCCTACCTTCTGCTTCTCCCTTCTTTCCCCAACAGACATTCCAGTCTTCTCCAATCCCCTCATCCATCCATCTCATACTTGGTCGGCCTCTTATGTTCACTCCTTCCACTTCTGCCTTCTGCAGCTCTTTTAATAATCTTTCTTCACTCATTCTTTCCATGTGTTCAAACCATCCCAATACTCTTTCATCCACCCTATCTCCCAACTCCCTTTTCATGCCCGCCTTCCTCCTCACTTCCTCGTTTCTCACTCTATCCAGCCTAGTAACCTTTATTATACTTTTCAGGCACCTCATCTTAAACATATTCAAACTCCTCCTCTCTTATATTCCGAGCGCTCGAAAACAACTTGCTTCTTGGCACATTCCTGCAAAACTGTTAACTATGACAGTCTCTTGTCCTGCACAAGGTGATCGGTTCTCGGAGGCAGACGTCGGCTGGGATCATCTCCCCTTACCTTCAACTCAACCCACAGGTGAAGCCCCTGTAGGGAGTGCTCCTAGAGGACAGACACCCGATTCATACGAGAGACAGAGAGAGAAGAGGGAGAGAGAGAGAGAGTGGGAGAGAGAGAGGGGGGTGGATAGAGAGAGAGGGAGAGAGAGAGAAAGAGAGAGAGAGAGAGAGAGAGAGAGAGAGAGAGAGAGAGAGAGAGAGAGAGAGAGAGAGAGAGAGAGAGAGAGAGAGAGAGAGAGAGAGAGAGAGAGAGAGAGAGAGAGAGAGAGAGAGAGAGAGAGAGAGAGAGAGAGAGAGAGAGAGAGAGAGAGAGAGAGAGAGAGAGAGAGAGAGAGAGAGAGGGAAGGAGGGAGGTAGAGAGAGAGAGAGAGAAAAAAAAGGGGGAAAAGCATCTCACGGCGCGGAGCGACTTAAAATATTTTATTCTGGCTGACGTCAGACGGTTTTATTAAATTTCAGGGAGCTAGGACGTCTATGGTTAACTCCTTTGGAGCCTGCCTTCGAGTTCCTTACGTTATTCTAACCGCCATCGGTCGAGCTGGTCCTCGCCCAGGCTCCTGGCCCTGGAGGGAGAGTTAGAGAGAGTTATACAGAGTTAGAGAGAGCTAGAGAAAATTAGACAGTTAGAATTACACAGAGTTATAGAGACTAAGTGAGAGTTAAAAGAGAGTAGAGTTGAAGATTTTAAAAAAGTTCTAATGCAGCTAGGAAGCTTTAGAAGTTAGAGAGTATTACTAAAATTAGAAAGATTCAGAAAACATTAGAAAGAGCTGAAAACTTACAAAGAGTAAGAAATATTTAGAAAGAGTTATGAAGCCTTAGAAAGAGTATAGAACGAGTTTAAAAAAGTTACAGAGAGTTAAAAACAAATAGAAAGAGTTTTGAGTGGTTTGGGAAAATGGCATGGGAGATACAAAGCGTAGAGGAGATCGTAAAGAGAAATACGAACGCTGAGGAAAAGTTTACAGAGGTAAAGGTGGAGTTTAGACTGAAGAGGTATTAAGAGTACATAGGAAAACACATGGGAACTAGTTCTCGCCGTGAGGAAAGAGTTAGAAAGAGTTAAAAAGCGTTAAAATTGATTTCAAATATCAAAAATAAATCGCACGAAAATCGATTAAAACATGTAAATCTGTTTTCTCTAAAAAAAAGCGTAGACTCAGAAGTGACTTGATACAGGTTTTTAAGATTGTAAAGGGAATTGACAACATCAAAAGTGACAAAAAATTTACACTTAATGAGAATCCGACAAGAAACAATGGTCTCAAACTGTCAGGAAATAGATTTAACTTGGAAGTGGGTAGAAACAACTTTGTCAACCGGGTAGTTAATGAATGGAATAAACTTCTTGCAGAGACAGTGCAATGCAGTTCAGTTCGTAGCTTTAAGAATCATTTAGATAAACACCTAAGCAAGATGCTGTAATGACTGTCATTTATTTTATATTATTTGTTTATTTGTTTTGTTATCATTTGTCTATTTGTTTATTATTTAACTATAACTATACATTCATTTATTTATTCTATTTATTATTATTTATATTCTTATATTTTTATTTATTTATTCATTTATCATTATCAATTTTTTTTCTCGTATCCGACCAAGTTATAGACTAAAAGCTCTCCTGTGGGCATGCTACGCCTTTGTAATCCTTTGTAATCCATTACAACTATTCAAAGAGAATCGAGTGGCTACTGAGGAAGAATTATGGATATGCAAAAAACTAGGAATAACTTAAAATATATTGAGAAAAAATTACGAGATACAAAAGGAAGGAGGAATGAAATGTGAGTTATCAGGAGTATTGGGAAATAAGTTGAGAGTCTTACAAAGATGATGTACTTACCTTACCGTCGTGCCATATCCTCTTGGACTTCGGCAACTATGGAGCGCCACCGTTCACGGTCCCTAGTTACTTGTAACATCTGTGCTGGTTTGAGTTGTTTTCCTGTCGCCCTCATCAGCCCGTCCATATACTTCTCCCTCTGCTTTCCTCTTGCTCTCCTTCCCTCCACCATTCCCGTCATCACCACCTCTTCCAACCCTTCCCTCCTCATAATATGTCCTAAGAATCGCAACTGTCTTTTCCTTATTGTTGTCATCAATACCCTGTCTGTCTTCATTTCTCTCAATACTTCTTCATTTGTTTTCTTCGCTGTCCACGGCACTCTTAATACTCGTCTCCATATCCACATTTCTGCTGCTTCTAAGTTTTCCTGCAATTTTTTGCTGATTGTCCACGCTTCTGAACCATATAATAGTGTTGACCATATAAATGTTTTAACTGTTCTTCTCCTTATATCTGTAGACATTTTCTTGTTTGTTAAAACCCCTTTCATTTTCTGAAACGTTCTTTTAGCTATCGCTATCCCTGATTTTATTTCCTTTTCACATCTACAATCTTATGTCAATACGCTTCCCAGGTACGAAAATTTGGTTACTTGTTCTATTCTTCTCCCTGCTATTTGTACTTGCACTCTTGGTGGATCTGTTTTACTGGCCACTAGTATTTTAGTTTTCTCCATATTTACATTTAAACCTTTCTCCTCACTAGCTCTTACGGTTACATTCAATAGATGTTGCAGTTTATCTTCTGAGTCAGCCACCAACACTGTGTTATCAGCATATCTGATATGATTTATATTAAATCCTCCAATTTTAATCCCTTCCATTCCTTCTAATTCCCTAAGGATCATCTCCCCATATAAATTAAATGAATCTGGAGACATAACACAGCCTTGACGCACTCCCCTCTTTATAGCTTGAAA
>NC_134781.1:41163645-41178645 GCF_046742065.1 Oratosquilla oratoria | reverse complement strand
TCCCACTCCATCCCTATTACACTCCACTCCCCTCCACCCTCTTCCCTCCCTCCTATCATGGCACCTCCTGGATGACGGATCATCTCTGCATCTTGTCCACTGCCCTGTGTCAGAAGCAGTGTCGCAACACAGAGCACATCCACAGCAAGGCCGCTTCATTAAATCGGCGACCCCCCTCTCCGTCCCCTCATGCAGAAAAGGAGAAGACGGGGAGAAATTCCTTCTGGCTGCGTCAAAATTTTCTCACACACACTCCCTCACCCCCCATCCCCCACCCATTCCACCTCATGGATCACAACATCATCCACATACAACCATTCTCCATTCACCCCTATCTTCTGTCCTCTCCCGTCCTTCCTCAACAGACATTCCCCTCTTCCCCAAAGCCCCTTTTACCCCATCCATCCATCTCATCCTAGGCCACCCCCTCATGTTCATTCCTTCCATATCTCCCTTCCACACCTCTTTTACTAGTCTTTCTTCACTCATTCTTTCCATGTGTCCAAATCATACCAATACTCTTTCACCTACCCAATCTGCTATAAGTGCAGTGTTGTCAGCAAACAACAACTGGGTTATCTCTCACTTTTCTCCATTTTCTTTAACCATCTCCAATCCCTGACCCACCACCCTTGCATTTACCTCTCGTACCACCCCATCCATGTATAAATTGAACAACCAGGGTGACATAACACATCCATGACGAAGTTCCACCTTTACCTCAAACCACTCACTTTCTCCACGTCTAATCCTGACACACGTTCTACTACTCTCGTAAAAACTCTTGACAATTCCTAAAATCTTTCCTTCTATCCCATATATCTGCAATACCTCCCGCAGTGCCTTCCTGTCACCCTGTCATAAGCCTTTTCCAAATACATAAAAGCCCAAAAACCATCCTTACCTTTCTCACATATCTGTCTTACCACAAAAATCTGATCTACGGAACCTCTGCCTGTCCTAAACCCACACTGTTCCTCACCAATTCCAAATACTCCCTCTGTTCCTCTACTAATCCTCTCAATCAAGACCCTCCCATAAGCCTTCCCAACTACACACAAGCTGATCCATCTCAAACTACTACACTTGTCCCCTTTTCCCTTGTAAAGTGGAACTATACAGGCACTCCTCCAGTCCTCCGGCACTTTACCCTCTCTTAAACAAACATCAAATAGCCTTACCACTGTACCTCCTTTCTTCAGACATTCTGCATGACAATCATCCAGACCACGTGCCTTACCTGCTCTCATCATCTTAACAACTGCCTTCACTTCATCTTTCCTTGTTTCTCCTCCATTTTCCTCACTCATGACTGCCATTTTCTTAGCACTTCCCACTACAACTACCTTTCCTTCCCTATCCTCTTTCACATTTAGCAACTCTCTGAAATACTCTGCCCATCTTCCTCCTACTGTCTTCTCTTCCATTATCATCTCTCCATCTGCATATTTTATCTTTTCTTCTCCACTTGATTCGCCTCCTCTTCCTCTCTTAATTTCTTTCCAAAACATCTTTTTATTACTTTAAAAAATTTCTGACATAATCTTAGCCTATTTCACATCTGCTCTCCTCTTTGCCTCCTTTATCTTAAGCTTTACTTCTCTTCTCTTTTCTATGTACTTCTCATATGACTCCCTCGTCCTATTTTGTAACCAATCTGTGAAAGCTCGCTTCTCTTCTACAACCTTCTTTGCTTCCTCATTCCACCACTCATTTCCCCTTCCTTCTATTTCCTCCCGTCTTCTTTGTTCCACACACCATCTTTGCACACTTTGTGACTCCCTCCTTGAACCATTCCCATTCCCCCTCCACTCCTAGTTCTACGCTATACTTCATTCCCTCCCACTCCTCTCTCAGCTTCTTCTTGTTTTCCTTCTCCTTTTCTTTCTCATTTAAGCAGTTCACTCTAAGTACCTCCCTATCTTTTGTACTCTTACTCTTTCTCCATCTATCCTCCACTCTCAATTTACCTTTCACTTGAAAATGATCTGATATTCCCCCACTTTCTCCCCGAAGAGCATGTATATCATTAACTCTCCCTATTATACTCCTATCTACGGCTACATGGTTTATTAACGCTCTATTTAACACCCTTCCATCCACCACCCTCTCCCATATGTACTTATGCTTGATTTTCTTCCTAAACACTGTATTTCCTATCATCAACTCTCTTTTAAGACACATCTCCACCATCAACTCTCTACTATGATTCTTTCCTGGAACCCCACATTTCCCAACCACTCCGATTATTGGTTCATTTCCTACCCTAGCATTAAGGTCTCCCATTTGACGTTTCTCCCTAATCCCTCTATGCACTCATTTAAATCTATCCAAAAAGTCTCCCTTTCTTCTACACTATTCTGACTATCAGGCCCTTATGCACTTACAAAAACCCACATTTCCTTTCCCAGTTTCACCTTAATCCACATTAACATTGAAGAAACCTCCTTCCACTCCACTACACGTATACCTTTGTCTTCACTTATTAGTATAGCCAACCCTTCTCTCCCTCGCCCTCTCTTCACTCCTGAGAACCTCCCAACTACACTTCCAAACTCACACTCGTCCCTTCCTTTCAACTTAGTTTCACTCAGAGGCAGCACATCCATCTTTATTTTCACAAACATACTGCCTATCTCTTCCCTTTCACTATCATTTGTACTACATCCACGCACATTAAAAGACCCAAACCTTAGGGTACTGGTTGGAAAACTCCCAGACCCTCTTATGCCTTTACTTTTTTTTTCGGAATGTCCTTTATGGGGCTACAGGGAGAAGGGTGATTAGTTCCAAACCCGTCCCGTTTTTCTCACCTCTTACGATTCAAGTGAGAAAACTTGGTGGCAGTATCTATCCCCCACCAAAGGGTAGGCGAAAAAAGGATATTAATATTCAGAGAAATGGTACAGGACAGTAACAAGGGGTTGGGGGACAGCATAACGGAGGGACAGTCGCAGTATAATAAAAGCGTCATCATTTCTCTGAGAACAGAGTCCTCCTCTATCACAAACAAAATGATGTGTAGCTCTGGTCCGTAGGGGCGTCCCATATAAACCCTAAAGAATCAACTGCATGCTACTTTGCCACAATATCATGCAGCCAATACCCCAGACTGCATGTTTGCATAGTTGTTTAAAATATCACACATTCCTTCGTTTGAATGCTCAAGTTGACCGTCAGCAGATAATAGTGGGGCAATGTGATTCCTAATAACCTTTTTATCTCTAATGTAACTATAGAATTCTTTGGGATTCTCTTTGGATTTATCGAATTGTCGTTTTTTTTATTGTCTTTTTTTTTCTTTTTTAATATTCTCTGTATTATTACATAACTTTGATAGTCATTAGGTGCACCCGAGCACTTGTATTTCTTATAAGCCTGTCTCTTTTTAGCAATACTTTTTTCAGTTTCTTTGTCGAGCCATTTTGGGCGATCCTGATTTGGTGGGCGTCTGTCCCTAAACGGGATGTAAGTATGAAACATCTTAGTAAGCATATTTTCAAACATTTCCCGCATCTGATCTACAGGTCTTTTGCTTAATTTTGCCTCCCAATCTGTAAGCTAAAGTATGAACTGAGCTTTACTAAAATCTGGTATTTTAGATACACAAGTATGTATTCTAAAAACTTTTATCAATTTGAATCTAAGATGTGATCGCTATTTGCAATAGTTTCGCCAACTTCTACATCGTTTATCATGCTTTCACAAAAACACTTGTCGGAAGACAAGCCTGTGTAAAGGATTTTATGAAATACAGTACATACCATGTTTCACCTGGGTGCCTTCAGCGGAGCGAATGGGCCGTGAACTAAGTCGTTCCTTCTTGTAGTGTCATGGTGGCTTGATGGTATGGTCTTCGTCTTATAAAAAACAAGCCGCGCAGGCGAGGGTTCGAATCCCAGTAGGAGAGTTTATTTCCAAGTGCCATAATGACACACACACACACACACACACACACACACACACACACCAAAAAAAAAAAAAAACACCTGTCGGAAGACTAGCCTACCTAAAGGATTTGATGAAATACAGTACATACCATGTTTTACCTGGGTCGATTGGGCCGTGAACTAAGTCGTTCCGTTTGTAGGGTCAATGTGGTATTATGCCTCCCTGACATGTTTGAGGTGCGTCCTCGTACCTCGGGTTAAGGTCGAGACGGTGGGGTTTGGCGTAAAATTATACAATTACCAAAGAAAAGATATGCTAATGTGTCACGTTTCTAATTGATTGTTGACTTGAATCACTGAGTAAAGGGAGGAGGTTTACGTATATTATCGTACCTTTGAATGTATTCAGTAAGCTATGGTAAAATTGCACTAAAATTCTTTCACTTTGCACGTAATTATTTTTCTCTTTTCAATGAGAATGTATGGTAATATCTGTCGCTAGTTTGGGACCTCTTTTCAATGAGATGTTTTTGTGTTCCATTTTCACTAGTTCAGTGAGAACTGGGTAGCACTTTCACTGGTTACCATAGTTTATAGAATTTAAGACATCCTAAAATTTCAGTATTTGTTAGTTTGTTTGTGAAGTTATCATAAGAGTGCGTTTGTTGTTACAAATCTAAATATATAATTACATATAAATCATTCCATACTATATGTAATTATATTTTAGATATGTAACAACAAACACACTCTTATAAAAACATCACAAACAAACTAACAAATACCGAGATTATCTCTAATGGATTGACCTATTTATTTGTGTTTTTGTTGTCTGTGAGAAATATGTAACATCTATCCTAATGCTGCATAAAATTGATTGGCTTGTTTGTTATCATATATCTGTATTGATTAATCTGTGGGATACAAGTTTGTTTATTTATTTTTTACACTATATGATAGATCAAGTTGCTTATATTTGTTCTGTGGATGTTGTATCGAGGTTTTGTGAATAAATATTGGTCATATTTTTGTGGGAAATTGTATTTTTTGTAAAGTAAGCTGCTGTTCGTATCATTACTCTTGTATATTGATTATGGAAACCTGTGAGTTTGTGTTTGGTTCAGTGAAGTTGACTTTGAGTTTAAAAATGATGTATGTTTGAGATGGAGGTTTTTGCATGTATTACTTTTTGTCTATGATTTTCATTATTGTTTATGATATGAAATAATGATTGGCTATCTTTGTGTGGGAAGTTTTGTTATTCTTATCTTGGTTATGTGTCTTGAATTTTGTGTGAGATCTTTCTGTATGTTGGTTGGGTTTATCAGTTATATTATTTCAGAGTTGAGTTGGTAAGGTGAGAATATTTCATATGTTCAGGTGAAATGCATGGGAGTTTGTGCAATTTAACTTTGAGTTTAAACTAATGTATATTGGAGATGGTTCCATTATGTTTGTGATTAAAGGAATTATAGTTTTGAGTTCGGTGCAGTGATGCGTTGGGCTGATTGAAGTCTTGATGTCGGGTTGCTGGGAATCACTGTTCTGGGCTGACGGATCTAGTCATGTAACCGGGCGGTCTCTCCTACTTAGACAGCGGTCTCTATTCAGACAGGGGTCTCTCTTCGGACGGCGGTCTCTCCTCGGACGGCGGTCTCTCATCGGACGGTGGTCTCTCTTCGGACGGCGGTCTCTCCTATTCAGTCAGTGGTCTCTCTTCAGACGACAGTCTTTCTTCGGACGGCGGTCTCTCTTCGGACGGCGGTCTCTCATCGGACGGCGGTCTCTTTTCGGATTGGTAGCAAACTGTCACCAGGTGTTTTGAAATCGAATGCTTTATCGATTTCATCACCGACTGTTTTCATGATAGCTACAACTGCAGGTTATACATGTAGCAATCGACAAACGTTTCTGGTAGTCGGCACACTTGGTCAGGCAATGACGGCAGTCGAACTGGTAGGGGGTGAGCTGGCAGACGGCAGACGGCAGACGGCAGACGTTCTAGGGGTCGGCAGACGGACGTGGTAGTCGTGAACGAGCGGCTTGGCGGGCGACCCTGGCTTAAATCGGGTACTTGTGGATAGGCGGTCTCTTCTTCGGGGGCTGTAACTAGCGAGCTGTTACTTGGCTAGTGACACAGGGAGAGATTGAAAGTCAGTTTAGGTTAGGCCCTTTATTGGAATGACACTGGAATACACACATAGCCACATGTTGGCAGGCCCGAGTCTGAAAGGATACTGACCGTGACCTGACCTCAACGACTTAAGTACCCTCGGTGCGTACCGAAAAGTAGCGTCCCTCTGGCTGGGACAGGGTTGCCGGGCGTGGCACGGAATTGTGCTATCATGCGGATACAAATACATGTAGTGCAAGCGTAATATGGACTTAACCTAAACACAAGTAATATAAGGCCGAAGGCCAGCTGTTTGTACCCCACATATCCAATCCTTGTCTATCCCATTTCTGCAGCGGCGATACTATAAGCCGAAATATTGCGTAAAAACACATGTGCTACAGGGCCATGGGACCACCGCCTGGTAAGTTGGGACTACAATGGCATTGCGAGTGGGATCTCTTCGGATAGGCGTGGGTACTCTTGGAGCACCACTTGCCAAAATTATGTAGCCGTTAAAAGGTTGGGGCTACACAATGGGGTTTAGCGGAGTCAGATAAACCCTCTTCGGGTTTTCTTGGTTTATTTGGCAGGTACTTGTTGATATGTATATATATATATATATATGTATGTATATATATATATATATATATATATATATATATATATATATATATATATATCGGAAAAAATTCGAAACACTGGACTCAGAGTAACAGAATTTATTACCGACGTTTCGAACCCTGTCCGGGGTTCGTCCTCAGGGTTATACATAGTAAGCAAAAGGATTCATTTAGATAGTGTACCGATGTTCTCTGGGACAGGTCCAACCGGAGTGTACAAAGTTGAACAAAATCAAAACCCATTCCGAATGACAAAAGGTAATTACAAATTTGTGTAAAGCGTCCCCCAAATGAAAAGAATTGACAAAGACCTCATAACACATGTCATAATAAATGGAACAAAACCAATTCTAAACGACACCCAGAAATTGGAATTGTTCCATTTATTATGACATGTGTTATGAGGTCTTTGTCAATTCTTTTCATTTGGGGGACGCTTTACACAAATTTGTAATTACCTTTTGTCATTCGGAATGGGTTTTGATTTCGTTCAACTTTGTACACTCCGGTTGGACCTGTCCCAGAGAACATCGGTACACTATTTAAATGAATCCTTTTGCTTACTATGTATAACCCTGAGGACGAACCCCGGACAGGGTTCGAAACGTCGGTAATAAATTCTGTTACTCTGGGTCTAGTGTTTCGAAATTTTTCCGATATCATGGCTCCTGGACTCCAGCTCTTTACGAATATATGTATATATACATATATACTGTATATACACATATTATATACACATATATATATTAATCACGAAGAACCCACAGCCGGAATAAAAGGAAACTTTAGAAGAAAGTGTAACTTCTATATTTCGGCTGATAGCTATAGCCCTCTCCAGGAAAGTATTAATCCTGAAGCGGGCTATAGCTATTAGCCGAAATATAGAAGTTACACTTTCTTTTAAAGTTTCCTTTTATTCCGACTATGGGTTCTTCGTGATCATTATTTACTAATGTGCTACATTTTTTCTAAGTGATATATATATATATATACATATATATACATACATATATATATATATATATATATATATATATATATGCAGGTTGGGGATATAATCCCCAAAGGAGGAATGTCCCCCCTGGCGACTAAGAGATAGTATCATCCCTCCTCTGCTCTGGCGAACGCAGTCACCCGTTATAAAGGGGAATAAGCATGTTTGGTGTAGGTTGTTAGAAAAATCTTACGTACAATGATATATTACAAAGTATTACAGAAGATTACAAAGGAGGAGCATGCCGACAGGAGACATTTTGATCCATAGTATGTAGGATGCGGAAAAAAATATAATAATGAAAAAAAAAAAATAGAAATTATAAGGATATGAATAATGATAAACAAAATAAATAAAAACATAGGTACAGTTAAATGATAAACAAATAGGTAGATAATAAATAATAATAAATTGACAGATAACTAATAATAGATAAAAATCAGGCAAATAATAATAAACAAACAAATAGTAGCAAATAAACAAATAATATATAATAAATGACAGTCATTACAGCATCTTGCTTAGATGTTTATCTAAACGAATCTTAAAGTTTTGAACTGAACGACATTGCACTGCCTCTGCAGGAAATTTGTTTCGTTCATTAACTATACGGTTGGCGAAGTTGTTTCTACCCACTTCCATTATTTCTTGTCGGATTCTCATTCAGTGTGAAAATTTTGTCACTTCTGATATTGATTTAGAATCTTAAAGACCTGTAGTATCAAGTCACCTTTAAGTCTACGCTTTTTTAGGTAAAACAGATTCATATATTTTAGTCGATTTTCGTATGATTTCTTTTTTATATTTGGAATCAGTTTTGTGGCTTGCCGTTGTACTTTTTCCAATCTGTCAATGTCTTTAATGAGATTCGGTGACCATACGGAAACAGCATGTTCCAACTGTGGACGAACTAACGATTTATATAGCTTGTTAATGAGAGATGGACTTTTGAAGTCAAAAGATCGCGCACTCAGTCCTAGAATCTTATTGACTTTCTCAGAGGCTGAAATACACTGCTTAGATAATTTGAAATTGTTACTGATAATCACGCTGAGATCCTTTTCACTATTCACTTTTGTTAACGAATTTTCAAATAATTTGTAATCGTTCATACTGTTATTTTCACGTATGTATGCATCTCAAACACATTCAAACTCCTTCTCTCTTCCTCTCCTATGTTCCATGTTTCTCCCCAATCACTCCTTCATACATTCTCCTTTTAGCATCCATTCCCAAATGTCTATTCCTCATTACACTTTTTAATCCACCAAGGTATTTACTCGCTTCTCTCAACCTACATTCTACCTCCATCTCCACTCCACCTTTTCCTGCCAATTTGCACCCAAGTATTTAAAACTATCCACTTCCTCCAGTCGCTCTCCCTTAATGCTCACTTCCAGTCTGCTGTCACTGTACATCTCATCACCTTACTTTTACCCACCTTTGTCTTCAGCTTTCTTCTTTCACACACTCGCCCAAACTCTGTCACCAACTTCCTCAATCCCTCCTCTGATCCTGCCACAAGCGCAGTGTCGTCCGCAAACAACAGCTGGCTCACCTCCCACTTTTCTCCATTTTCTTTAACCATCTTCAATCACTGACCCACCACCCGTGCATTTACCTCTCGCACCACCCCATCCATGTACAAGTTGAACAGCCAGGACGACAAGTATTTCCACTTGGATCGTAAGAGGCAAGAAAAAAGGGACGGGGATTGGGACTAGGCATCCTTTTCCCTGTAGCACCACAGGGGACATTCCTTAAAAAAAAAAATAATAATAATAATAATAAGTAAATAAATGAATAAATAATAATAATAATAATAATAATAATAATAATAAATAATAATAATATTAATACTGATATTAGTAATAATAGTAATAATATAGTAACAACAATAATAATAATAATAATAATAATAATAATAATAATAATAATAATAATAATAATAATAATAATAATAATAATAATGATGATGATGATGATGATGATGATGATGATGATGATGATGATGATGATGATGATGATGATGATGATGATGATGATGATGATGATGATGATGATGATGATGATAATAATAATAATAATAATAATAATAATAATAATAATAATAATAATAATAATAATAATAATAATAATAATAATAATAATAATAATAATAATA
The DNA here is from genome assembly GCF_046742065.1 of Oratosquilla oratoria. Taxonomy (NCBI): domain Eukaryota; kingdom Metazoa; phylum Arthropoda; class Malacostraca; order Stomatopoda; family Squillidae; genus Oratosquilla; species Oratosquilla oratoria. The sequence goes on along the minus strand of NC_134781.1, from coordinate 41,168,861 downwards.
ATAATAATAATAATAATAATAACAACAACAGTGCATTAGCGCCAGGGAAAAAAAGCTAACAGAGCATTAGGTTTCATTGTTAGGACGGTAACGAATAGAAGTGCAGAGGTAATCATTAACCTCTAGCGATAGTTAGACCCATCCTTGACTATGCGGTACAGTTTTGGTCATCCGTCCTACAAAATGGACATCAATTCACTAAAATCAGTACAGAGAAGAATGACCAAAATTATACATGGACTCATAAATTTGCCTTCCGAAGAGAGGCTTAGGCACCTTAACTTACACTCTCTGGAAAGACGCAGAGAGCGGGGTGATCTAATAGAGATGTTCAAGTGGATCAAAGGCTTTAACAAGGGTGATACAAGCATGGTCATCATATTAAAACAACAGGGCAGGACTCGCAGTAATGGTTATAAACTGGACAAATTTAGATTTAAAAAGGAAATAGGCAAGAATTGGTTTACTAATAGGGTGGTCGACGAATGGAATAAACTTAGTAATCATGTAGTAATCGCTGAAACTATCAGTTGTTTTAAGAAACGATTAGACAACTTTATGGATGGCGATGACAGGTGATGATGGATACGGAGCTACCTAGTGTAGGCCTTATGGTCTCTTGCAGTCTCCTTCATTCTTATGTTCTTATGATGTCGCCCACGACCTGACGCTTCTCTGCCAGAGCGACCCTGCTTGGCCCGACCTAACCTAACCCAGTGCAATGATGTAATTACGCATGTAAAATCAGTTCACTCGTACCTTACAATAAAGGAGACGAACTCACCAAAACCTCTTTCTCTTCACCAACAGTAGCATCGCTACATTACTATTCCCATCCAAACATGGTCTGACAAACCAGAATTAATTATTAACAATGTTGCCTCTTCAGACTCATTCACTACTGCATATCTAACATATTATAAAGAAAGATTCTCACTCAATGCTCACCAAAAGCGTTTCCTTCTACATGCTCAATACACGTCTTGTCCCCGTGAAGAACAGTCATCAAAGGGACGCAATGTAGTGATATCTACCGACGTTGTCTACGTCACCATTCTGTTTATTCAGAGGATAACAATTCCAGTACTCTATAGTAACCCATACATGTCCTCCTTGGTTCACAGTTTAACAATACACAACATTTCATTGGCTCCAATACAACATATTGTCATTATACAGTAATACCTTTCTATGACATACACTAGCACTACTTTCTATCGCGGAACAATACAACGGGGGCGTAAGTCTGTTGTTTACATTTCTTTATAACAATACCATCATCTTACAACATAATTTCACAACACAATTATATCATACATAATGAACCAATGCAATTACTCAAATCCAAATTTGTAACACTTCCAATATTATATTCCATACGTCGTGAAGTACATATTTAAATCGAGACATTATACGCCGTGAGTTGCAATTAGCTTGAATCATGTAATTGGTATTCACATGTATGATGGACCAATACAATATGGCTCAAATCCAGACATCAGGCAATTGGCATTCACAATTATCTTCTTGGTCAATCTAGCCATTCCACTCATAGACGATTTTGTAATCAGAGTGATGGGGTTTAAGCTTAAGGCTATCGAGATCCCTGATGGTGTGAGGCGAAGACTAAGATTATGTTGTAACTTTCCCCATCTGTGCATCTTCAGGATGAACAGATGGGGAAAGGTGAGAATGTATTCAGGATTTTTTGGGTTCGATGGCTGAGGTCTTCCCTTGGCTCACCTTGATGAGGTCCCTTGGGTGGGACATTGTCTTGATTCGACGGGTTCACTGCATAATGATAAAATATTTAATGCATCGGTATATACGTTAATAATGTATTGGTTTATATGTCAATAAATGGGAGCTGTTGTGAAATGTAGATGTTGTATAGGATGTGTAGTTGTTTTGTTACAGTGTTTGAATATTTCTGTATTAGCAGCTACATCTTGGTGGCATGGTCAAGGCCGTGTTGGACTAGCATTCCCTTACTTATGGATTCGAGTCCTGCAGTGACTGTTACCTGCTTCAATAGTCCCTAAAGTGCATCATAGGGCAAAGATGACGACCCGCAGCTATTCAGCGCCTCCTGGCGTAGACTCTTCTTCTTATTAGATTTTGTCTGGTAGGGGAATGCGTCATGTGTTTTGCATACATGAGTGTGCGTAGCCAGTTTCCTCCTGGTAGATGTTGTGGTTACTACAATGTAGTTCGTCTTTTAAAAAAAAAATCACAACTTTCTTTGGTGCAGACGCATTGGTATATATGCTTCCGTGTGTGTGTGTGTGTGTGTGCGTGTGTGCGTGTGTGTATTCACCTCGGATCTGCTGCAGTCTCTGTCGAGACAGCCAGACACCACCCTACGGCAGTGAGCTCAGAGCTCATTATTTGCCGATCTCTGAAATCATGTGTGTGTGTGTGTGTGTGTGTGTGTGTGTGTGTGTGTGTGTGTGTGTGTGTGTGTGTGCGTGTGTGCGCGTGTGTGTGTGTTGTGTGTGTGTGTGTGTGTGTGTGTGTGTGTGTGTGTGTGTGTGTGTGTGTGTGTGTGTGTGTGTGTGTGTGTGTGTGTGTGTGTGTGTGTGTGTGTGTGTGTGTGTGTGTTGTATTAACTTGTTGTATTTTATGGGAAGAGGAGCTACGCTCGTGGTGTCCCGTCTCTGTATCTCGCCGTATCTAATTTGCTCTTAAATTCTTGTATATTTATTTTTGCACAAACTATTGTTTCGTCTAGTATGTTCCATACATCCACCACTCCGTAGGGATTTTTTCCTTCCATTTCCTCATGTGTTTCTCTTACCCCAATTTAGTAAGTCTTCTCTATCAAGGACTTCCATACCTCTCATAATTGTGTAGATGGTCAACAAGTCTCCTCTTTCACTTCTTTGTTCCAGAGTCGGTAGTTCTAGTTTTGACAATCTTTCTTCCTATAACAGTATGATAGTGTTTGGGCCATCTTCGTAGTTCCTCTCTGGATTCTCTCAATATTCTTTATATTCTTTTTAGTACTGGGTGAACGTAGTGTCGCTGTGTACCCCAATTTAGGTCCTATAAGAGTGTGTGTGTGTGTGTGTGTGTGTGTGTGTGTGTGTGTGTGTGTGTGTGTGTGTGTGTGTGTGTGTGTGTGTGTGTGTGTGTGTGTGTGTGTGTGTGTGTGTGTGTGTGTGTGTGTGTGTGTGTGTGTGTGTGTGTGTGTGTGTGTATGTATTTACCTAGTTGTATTTTACGGGAAGGGGAGCTATGCTTGTGGTGTCCCGTCTTCATATCTCATTTTATCTAAAAAAAAATTAATTCATGTATTGTTTTTGCACACACCACTTTCTCATCTAACTTGTTCCAACTGTCTATTACTCTGTGAGGAAAGCTGTTCTTTTTCACATCTCTTCTATAGCTGTCTTTCTTGATTTTCTTTCCGTGCCCTCTTGTATTTCTGTCATCCCATTTTATCAGATTCTCTCTATCAATAAAAACTATGCCTTTCATGATTCTGTAAATAGCTATCAAATCTCCTCTCTCTCTTCTTTGCTCTAGTGTCTGTAGTTCAAGTTTTGCTAGTCTCTCTTCATATGATAGTTTTGAGAGTGTTGGTGCCAAGTTTGCAATTGCTCTTTGTATTCTTTCAATTTTTTTTTTATAATTTTTTTTTTGTTCTTGGTGACCACATCGTTGCTGCATATTCCAATCTTGGTCTTATCAGAGTGATTAGAATTTTCTTCACCATTTCTTCATCCAGGTATGTAAATGCCACTTTGATTGTTCTTATTAAATTATAAGTTTCTCCAAAAATCTTATTTATATGTTTCTCAGGTGACATATTATTCATAACAATGACTCCCAGGTCCTTCTCATTTTCAACTTTTTTTTTATTCCTTCTTCTCCCAATTTATATGATCCTGTTATTCTGTTTTTGCTTTTCCCAAATTCCATTACACTACCACTTCCTACTCCATTCCCATACTTTATTTAGATCACTCTGTAGTGACTCACAATCTTCTTCCGTGTTCACTTTTTTTAATAGTTTTGCATCATCTGCAAAGAAGCTCATATAACTTTCAATTTCTTCATCCATATCATTAATATATATAGCAAATATTATTGAGGCCAGAACTGTTCCTTGTGGAACACCGCTTATTACTTCATCCCATTTTGAGCGTTTGTCTCTTATCACTACTCTCATTTTCCTTTCTTGCAAAAAGTCTTCCATCCATTTAAGCAGTTTACCCTGTATTCCTCCTTCAGTTTATAATTTCTTAAGGAACTTCTTATGTGGTACTTTTCAAAAGCTTTTTTTAGGTCTAGAAATGCACAATCAGCTCATCCATCTCTTTCTTGTATTATATCTATTAGCCTTGAATAGAAACATATTAAATTAGTGACGCATGATCGTCCTTGTCTGAATCCAAATTGCCTTGGATTTAGCACGCTGTTTTTTTCTAAATATTTTACCCATTTACTTTTGATAGTTCTTTCACAAATTTTTGCTATTGTACTTGTTAGAGAGACTGGTCTATAGTTGGTAGGGTCTTCTTTATTTCCTCCTTTATATATAAGTACTATACTTGTTTTTTTCCAATCTTCTGCAACTTTTCCTTCTTTCAAGGAACTATTTATTATACTATGTATTTTGTCTGCCAGTTCATTTCTGCACTCTTTCAAAATCCAGTTTGCTATTTCATCTTGTCCATGCGATTTTCTAACATCAAGATTACTCAAGTGTTTCATTATTTCATTCTTTGTTACTTCTATTTCTTTCAGAGGTGGGACTTTCTCCTTCCATTCGATCTCTTCCGGTTGTATATTCTCCCTTGTAAACACTGATTTAAAATGCCTGTTCATAATTTCCGCCATTTCTATTTCCTCTGTGTATTCAACTCCTTGTCTTAATTTCTCCAGATCTTGTTTGTTTTTCAGTTTGTTGTTTACAAATCTGTAGAATAGTTTTGGTTGATCTTTACATTTTTCTATGACATCTTTTTCATATTTTCTCTTTTCCTCTCTGCACGCTTGTACATATTCATTTCTATAACAAGTATATATTTTCCATTTTTCAGGTCTTTTGTATTTCTTCTATTTGGTCCAAGCTTTGTCTCTTTTGTATTTTACCTCCCTACAACTTTTGTTGTACCAGCACTTTACATATTCTTTTTCTTGTTTTTGTCTTGGGACATACTTTTCCACTCCTTTTTTTTTTATATAAATTTTTGTCAAAATATTCCATT